>NC_061866.1:6089772-6397500 GCF_907164915.1 Impatiens glandulifera
ATGTGTGTTGACTATCGGGATTTAAACAAGGCTAGTCCTAAGGATAATTTCATGTTACCGCACATTGACGTACTAGTCGATCACGTAATTGGTCACGAACTTATATCGTTCATTATCGGATTCTCGGGATATAACCAAATCCTGATAACCCTAGAGGATATGGAAAAGACCATGTTCATAACAGAAGTTGACATATTCTGTTATCATGTCCTACCATTTGGTCTAACGAACACTGGGGCATCGTACCAAAGGGAGGATATGATGATTCTCCATTACATGACCCACAAAGAAGTGAAGGTCTTTGTGGACGACATGTTAGTCAAATACAAAGACCAAAAGAGGCATGTCCACAACTTTGATTTTTTTTTACAAATAATTGGAAAATACCACTTACGACGTAACCTAAATAAATGTACATTTGGGATTACAACTAGAAAAATGTTCGGCATCATAATCACCCAAAAGGGGATTAGAAATCGATCCATCCAAAATTCCAAAATAGAGGCAATAACAACTATGTCAACACCTCGAAACGAAAGAAAAGTCTAAGGGTTCCTCAAAAAGATCTAATATATCATCTAGTGTATCAATAAACTCACCATGACATGTGACGCATTATTCAAACTACTAAAAAAGGACCCAAAGTTCTTATAGGACAAGGACTGTCAAAAGACATTTGATATAATCAAAGACTACTTAAAGTCACATACTTTGATTTAAAGTATTATTTGCCAATAACACATGTGAATACTTTGTTAAAATTAACGTCAAATCAAAACATATATGTTGATAGTATTTAGGGTCATTTATATATAATCATCTCAAAAATTTAAATTAAACCACTATCGACCAATAGTTCTGAAAATACCAATGATCGATGATCCACACGAATACTTTGTTAAAATTCGTGTCAAATTAAAATTCATAAGACACCCATGATCTATTAATATTTATTTCAGTGAGATATCATTTGTTCATAAATGATTCACACCAATATACCTAGGAAAATCAAATGATTCTAGGTCATGGTTAATCCTTATTAGGATAAGTCTCGAAATATAGAATATTAACAACCATGAACAAAATTTTTGAAATCTTCAATGATTGTTGCACACACAACAAAATGGAGACAACATCAACGGAATGGAGGTTCTATATATCCTTCTATCACTCCAATGATAAACTATAAACTGGATAAAGAAAATGTAATGTCCGTATGTAAACTCAAAACCATGTTTTAAAAACAAATTACCTTATTTTATCCGAACTCAGTTTAAGAGACATTATGTAGACACTTAAATTTACTCATCCAATTTAATAAAAAAATTAAGTCTTTAAATAATATTTTATAGATTCTTTAATAAAGATAATTATTTTAGATAAATGATTGTAATTATAAATCTAAAATAATTATATAGAAATAAAATAAATATTTTAGGTAAATGATTATATTCATTTAAATCTACAATAGATAAGTGTAGGACTTAATTAAATTAAATAATTATTTTGGAAAAATGTTGTAATCATTTAAATTCCAAAATAATTTAAAAATCCCTAAATTACATACAAATAATAAAATAGACAAAATATAATTTATGTCTATTAATTAAATTTATGTAATTTGCATACTAAAATAAAAGTCAAAAGAAGGAGAGAAAAATCAAATTCAAACAAATCTTTTAAGACTATGATATGATAGAGTGTGAACGAAACTAAAAAAATGGGTGTAACATGCCATACACCCATTAGATGGTCATCCAACCCTCATCCAACGGCCGACCGTGTCTCCTGCTACAACAGAAGCAGCGCGCTTCCGCGCCTCAGCAAATAATAACAGAACACCTAAGCCAAACGGAACGCCATGCTTTGCACCTAAGTCCAAAACGACGTCGTTTCAAGACCTACCTAACGCTAAAACATGGAAGAAGAAAACAACATTGTTTCTTACCTAGTTCGTCTTCTTCTTCTTCGCAACATTGGATTAGAACAGTAGTGAAGTTTGATTTTTTTCAAACTTCATGATTATTGAACTAAATTGGTTGAAACAAAAAGTCAAAGACCACCATATCCTAGTGATCATTTCGCCTATGATCCTAGGTCAAATCATGACCTAAAATGATATAATTCGTCCATGCAAATGAGCGAGGCCATTAGTGGCCTTTGGCCAAATTCTATCCTCTTGAAGTTTCACACCGGCTTAGATCGGCTATAAATAGATTCTTCCGGCCAAGACGAAGAACAAGGACCAAGTTTCAACACATAAATCAAGCTCTTAAGGAAATCCGCCATTAAAATTTTCAAGCTTTAAGTTTTTAATAAAATGTGTTTTGAATCATGGTTAGAGCCCTCTAGCCAAGATCCCAAAATGTGCACAAAGGTCTTGCTAGAGGTTGAAGACGACCTAAGACTCGGCCAAAACCCGGTCTCCAAGCGCACAAGTTAATTTGCGCCTCACATGTTCAACCCGTACGTCTTAGTCTCTTTTTGACCAACGGTTGAACTGCGTTGACCTTGACCTAATTCATGCTTGATTCGGCCCAACGCGTTCGCGAACCGATGATCCATCAGACGCCTAACCCACCTGGCCATGGGATCCATTTGTTTTCAGCATTTGTTTTTTTAAATATTGTTTAGATATTTAAGTACCTAAACTATTTTTAAAAAATCCAAAAAATGTTATTTTTAGCATTTTTAATATTTTTGAAAAAATTCAAATACTTTTAGAATATATTCACAAATATTTTTAAAAATAGTATGTTTGGATTTACTTTTAAATTCTAACACTTTTAATTGATATTTTTAGATATTGTTTTGTCATAATTTTCGATATCGATCGTGAATATCAACGTTTATTTAATATTTTAATATTTAAAATATTAAATTTTAATATATTCATAAATTATGAAAAATAATTGGACAAAGAAAAAATATAAGGATCCAATTTTCTAAATAAAAAACTAAAATTTTTTAAAGTAGAAATCGTTTTGTAAGGAATAAAGGAAAACCCTTTCTTGAGTATCACAACAAATCTAACCCAACAAAAATCTTTGATAAAATTACGTTTATACATAAAATAATCTTGATTTTTATCCGGTGTCAGACTCTTTAAATCGATCATTAATTAAATTTTATAAAATTAAATTTAAATAAAATTATTATTTAAATCCATTATCTCTTTTGAGATTAAAGATGTAAAATTATGAAATTTTATGACCAATCAAAAATACTTAATTATTTTACAATTAATTGTCTTTTAAATATTTTTAGATAACAAACCTATCACACGAATTCCTCCTTGAGTAATTACAACTTCCTACCAAGAGAATTTGGTTAGGATTATGGTCGACAATTTTAGACTCGACACAGACCGAACACGAAAAAATCTGGTTAGGGTAGTGTATTTTTTTGTTTGGGTTAAAATAAGGTCGACTTGTTTAACTTAATTAATAAATAGGTCAAAATCGGGTCAAACTGAAATGACCTAAAATAGACCTGATAACCCGTTTATAAGTTTCTTTGGTTGAGTTTTGTGTTATTTTTTTCTATTCATTCACTCATTTTCTTTTATAAAACTTTTTTATAAACGGATTTGTAATTTAGCTTCAATTATTTTTGTTTTGTGTTAATGTATTTTAATTTAAAATAGAGAGATTGAATTAATTACATCGAGTTTGGTTCGAGTTGAGTTAGGTAAATCGGGTCAAACGGATCAGGTTCGGGTCAATCACAAATAAACAAGTCATATTCAGGTTATAGATTTTGACCCGAATTACTAAACAAGTTAAGTTTAAATTAATAACGTTCAACCCGTTAATCGTTCAACCTGAAACTGACTCAAATTGTCATCCCTAGTTTGGATGATTCATTTTTTTTATTCTTATAATAAAATCTAGTTAAAATAATAATAATTAAATAATACCTCAAAGCACATCTATACTTTATTGAGCGAAAAATATTGTTACAGTGCTAATAATAGTTGAATTTAAAACTTATTAGTTTTAGTTGTTATATTTGACTAAAGTTTGAAGGATGATAAAGCATAAAAATAGAAATATTGTGCATGTAATGCACAAGACCATTAAATTTTTTAAAACACATAGAAATGGAAGAAATTTTCATCTACTTCCAAAGAGAAGTGAATCAGCCATAGATGATTCATGAGTGAATGGTTCATCATCCATTGAAGATGGATACATGTCCAAATCATTGAGTCCTTCCCTATGACCAAACGAATGGCCGGAGGCCGATATTCCAATTGACGACGAGAGCTCCGGCATAGTCACATCTTTCTCTAAATACTCCACAACTTGTCTCATAGTTGGCCTAGCCAAAGGGTTCGTATTGGAACAAAGCAAACCAACTTTCATCACCAATTTCACCTCCTCACAGTCAAATACACCACCTAAATTTGGATCAACCGCATTAAAAATCAAACCTTTTTTCCAAAAACAAAATACCCATTCCACTAAACGAAACTTGTCTTCTTTAAATCCAACAGGTCTCCTACCACATGCAACTTCAAGCAAAAATGCCCCGAAAGCATAAACATCAGTAGCTTCGGTTACCTTTCCGGTCCACATTTGTTCCGGGGCAAGATAACCTAATGTACCAACAACATGGGTGGTATGAGGAACATCCCCGTGGTTATATAATCGGGCCAACCCGAAATCACCCAATTTCCCATTTAGTTCTTTGTCTAACAAGACATTTCCAGACTTAACATCTCTATGGATAACAATTTGTTCCCAACCTTCGTGTAAATAGAAAAGGCCCGAGGCTACTCCCTTAATGACTAAGAAACGTTGGCTCCAACTTAGAGTGAATCCTAACTTGTTATAAAGCAACTTGTCTAGGCTTCCTCCCGGCATATACTCATAGACTAACAATAGCTCCTTTTTTCGTCGACAATAGCCGATGAGTTGAACCAAGTTACGGTGTCGAAGCTGACCCATGCTGACAATTTCCGCCACAAATTCCCTCATACCTTGTCTTGATTGATGCGACACTCTCTTCACGGCAACCTCTGTTTTTGAGCTCGCTAGAAATCCTCTATAAACTTGGCCAAATCCACCTTTAGTTTGTGTAAAAAAAGCATTAGAAAAACAAACATATGGCTAAGAGTTTAATTAATACTAGGAAAATGTGAAGGACTAAAAGACAATTAGTTCTACACTTTAATAATTTATCCGACAAATGTGAAATCAATAGTGAGTAAAAAATCATTTAGAATATTGAAAAAAAGTCTAAACATTACATTACCATGATTTTTACTTTTTATTTGAGCAAGATTCCAACACGTCATCTCTTCTATTTTCAAAACCATGAACTGATAGATGAACCTATATATATATTTTTTAAATATTGAAATAATTCAGACATAAAGTACAGAGTACATTTATATTCATAAATAGCTTTTTCAATTTGTTAATAATAAACTCAAAATTTATAAGGCAACCCAATTCATAATTGATTTTTAATTTTTTTTTAACTGAATTTAATAATTTTTTATATGTCAACATTATTATTAATAAAGTTGACATGATGGTCACTTATATTAAATACAAACAATAGACCGAGCTTTGAATATGTAAACTAATTCAACTTTATTATTATTATTATTATTATTATTATTATTATTATTATTATTATTTCTAGCTAGGTCCAAATTTAAGTATTTAATTTAAGTTTTCAATTTAGTATTTTTTTTAAAAGTAAAATAGAAATCATGTTAAAATTTTGGAAATCAAGTAATTTGAATATGTTGTTAACATTTCCGGTTCAGAATGGGTTATCCAAATAACCATATTATTTAGAAAATAATCACATTATAATTTTGAGGAGATGACGATTTTTTAGGTAAAAAAAAACTTGGGTCTTGTTTGGATAAGAGTTTTTGAAAAAAATTGGTGATTTTGAGAAGTTGAGATATTTGGGTAAAAAGACAAAGTGTTAATATATAATGATAAAATAAAAAACAATAATTTAAAATAAAAAGTATTTTAGTATTTTGGTTAAAAAATTGAATGATATAATATAAAATAAGAGAGTGAAAAAATATTCAAATAACTCAAAACGAACAAAAACCTTATTAATTATTGATGTATAATGATAAAATAAAATATGATAATTTAAAATAAATAATATTTTAAGTGAAATGATAGAATTAAAAGAAGTTAATATAATGTATTGGGTTATACTTATTTAAATAACTCATTCCAAACCAGGCCTAATTGCATATAATTTAACCCAAAATAAAACTAAGTCTAGATTAACACATTTGACATTTCAATATATAGTTCATCTATTTTGATCCTTATCTAATATAGCATTGATTATATGATCTACCAATATTTAATATTGACGTGACTTGATCATAACTGAAATATTGATTTTTTTGCCAATTTAAATTTTGACCTAGTTAAGATACGTACAACAATTTTCTTAGTTCTTATAAATATCTCCAAAACTTGAGCCTAAAATTGGAGAACTTGAATAACATTAATTATATTTTATATTTATTAAATGGCTAATAATAATTTTTGATTATTGAGTTGTTTATTAATAATGAAATGTTAAATTTAAAATCACTTAAAATGAAATTAGTTTTTCTTTTTTAAATTAAATTTTAAAAATAGCAATGATCTCATACTATTTTTAATAAAAATGAAACATAATATTTAGATTATTTTTGTTTATTATAATACAAAATTATTATATGTTTTTAGAAGAAGAGATTGATACTAAGAGGATACATATAATCTCTTTTCTTAGTAGAGTGGCTGAAAATTAAATTAATAAACTAAGAGTTTAATTGGAATTTTAATAAAATAAGACTTTAATCCAAATTGTTTGATAATTGAGCTAATTAATAAATAAATAAAAGTGTATCCATAATTAGTTTACCTAATCAAACAAAAACATCCTAGGTTAGATTGTATTAATGTTTTTTATAATTTTTTTATTTATTTTAGAAAATACTACCATTGTCTTAAGAGTTATATTCTAAACCTTAACTTAATCTGTTTTTAAAGTAAAAATTGAATATAAGACAAATAATTTTGTTTATAAGAAACCTATTAAAATAGTTCATGTTACTATATGTAACATATTTGCTACTCTAAAATGTGTTAAAATAAAATTGAAAGAATAAGCTATCTTCATTTTTTTAAATAAAAATGACGACTAATTACTAAAATAAGAATTTATTAATACCTGTACCCAACAATTCATCGTCACTAAATCCATTTGTGGCGAAGTATAGATCTTTATATTTGAATCTATGAGGGCCATAATCAAGCTCCCAATCCTCAATTTCTTCAGCAAATTTCTTCTTTCTTCTAACATAGTAAACCCCAGCTCCAATGACCATTACTAGAACAAAACTGATAATCAAAGGCAACCCAATTGTTAAAAACTTAGACACTTTTTTGGGTCCAATCCTCGGTAACTTTGGAAGCATAGAACTTTTAAGCTCTAAAGCTTTCCCATTGATTTTAAAACTCCACCCAAGTAAATAATGAGATGTAAAAACAGAACCGGTTGATGATGCAAACCCAACATACATTTCAGGATTGATGTACTCAGACAGGTCTCGATCTAAAGATAGAAGTGGTCGAGATGGTTTCTTCATTTTAATTGAAGCAATTGTAACAGTCATTTGTTTCATCCCACCATCATATTCAATCCAAACCCGTATAGGTTTTCCACTAATCAAATTCAAGTTTTGAAATCTACGTTTCTTGTTTGAATAATACCCGGCTGATCTCGACAAAACAGAATCGAGTCGGTTGATATCTATTCCAACATGATTATCATTAATGTCGTGAAATTCAGGACTCTGCATCGTGTCTAATTCGACAGCTATAATATGGTTTGTGATGTTACCGTTGTTATTCGATTTATTGAACAAACCCATGTGTTGGTTTGGCAGGGCACCTGGTAGACCGGGTTGAGGAGCAATTACGAATGAGATTCCATGGCCACCTAAAGTCGAGAACTCGGGTATGATCCCAAAAACAAAGGAGGTTGAGAAGGAGGTCATGGATGAGAAATTTGTTGATGAGTTCTTGAAAATGATTTTGGTTGGGTAAAACGCAAACCCTGTTTTCTGTCTTGTGCCATTGGTTAGGGCTAGAAGACCGTTGGGTCTGATCACGGCTACACCGGAGAGGGTCAGGTTCGAGGTTCGGAAGCCATGGAAGGTGAAATCGGTGTTGGCATTGGTTGTTGTGTGGCATACAACTAGAAGAAGAAGAAGTGTTAGTGACATTATTTTTTGTTTCATCTATTGCAAATGGTCTATAGAGAAATAAATAATGTAATTACCTCAAGTGGGGGGATTTAATGCTATATGTAATATTAATTATATTAATATAATAATGTCATGTCGACCTATACGCTTGAAAATTTTGGTGAAGTGATTTTTATAATTATATATATTAAAGAAGATATTTTGTAAAGAACTCAAAGATTATTCAAATAAATCAACATCATATATAGTTAGGTTCCTCTCTAATAAATACTCATATTTGCAAGTCATATTCATTTTATAATATTTTAATCTTTCTGTTTTAGTTATTTGTAAATTTAAAAAAAAGTATCAACCACAAATATAGTTGTAACTAAGGACGTACATTTAGGGTGAACATTCATATCAATATAAACTTCTTAATTGTTATATTGACTTAATCCGAACTGAAAAATATTTGATCGGTAAGATATAAAGTTGACCATAGTGTTATGATAAAAATTGATATATTATGATTGAATATAAGATATATTCAAATAATTGAATTAGTCTGATCCCTTCTTTTAATTAAAGTTATGATGTATACAAATTTATAAAAATAAAATGACCCACACAAAATGGTCTCAATGTGCAGTGCTAATTTAGCACTAGTTTTTGACAATAAAATAAAATAAATAAATTATGTTCACTCAATAAATTTGTTTATTTATTTGAAGTTAGACAGTTGGTAAGGTTTTAAATGTAAATGGATGATCTTTACCCATAGAACTCTTATCATTTGAGTTAGGTAGGTTTAGAATTGAATAGTTATATAATGTGGCTAGAGCCTTCAATAGTTTTGTTTATTTATTTGAATTTAAGAAGTTAATTAAGTATAACATCATCTCAATTTTAAACGTTTTAAACGAGAATTGAACACGTAAAATTTGATCTTTTAAAGAACTGTTCTCATTATTTGAGTTATTTTAGTAAATTATCAATTGAATAGTATTATAGTTATAAAATGTGTTTGCTTCATACTCATTTATCTACCATTATAACTTCTATTTGTACAGCCTTAAATTCTTTTAAAAAAATGGCAAAAAAATGATGTCTTTAAAAAAGGTTTAGCTAAAGTTTTAGAACAAATATAAAAAATATATACCTAATTAAAAATATTCAAAACATTGTTCATCTAAATCAACCCCAAATATATTGTACAAAATATAATTCTTTAGTAAATTAAAAAAGAAAAATGGCTCAAACCCAGCTTCGGAATTGGTCAAAACAAATATGATTAATATTACATGAAAACAGACATAGGAAAACTAATTAATTAAGAGCTTCCATAGGTTATTAATTACAAAATTTTCTAAGTATTCATTCAGATATAACCATTAATGTCTATGTAAATACTTTATTAAAGTATTAAACTACATTATGAAACCACATAGAAACATAAGTAATACTGATCATCTACTTCCAAAGAGAAGCGAATCAGCCATAGATGATGCATGATTGGATGCTTCTTCATCATTTGAAGATGTAAACAACATGGCAAAATCATTGATTCCGTTTCCTTCCCTTTGAGGAAACGACAACCCCGTCGATATCCCAATCGACGTGAGCTCGGGAAGTGGGACATCCCTCGACAAATAGTCCACCACTTGCTTCATAGTAGGCCTATCGGTTGGTTCAGCATTCGAGCAAAGCAAACCAAGTTTCATCACCAATTCCAACTCTTCAATATCAAATATACCACCTAAATTTGGATCAACCGCATTAATAATCAAACCTTTTGTCCAAAGAGAGAACACCCATTTTACCAAAACAAATTGCTCTTCTTTTATTTCAACCGGTCTCCTTCCACACGCAACTTCGAGCAAAAATGCCCCGAAAGCGTAGACATCGGTAGCTTCAGACACCTTTCCGGTCCACATCTGTTCCGGGGCAAGATAACCTAATGTACCAACAACATGGGTCGATTGAGGAACATCTCCATGCTCATATAACCGAGCCAACCCGAAATCACCCAATTTTCCATTTAATTCATTGTCCAACAAAACATTAGCGGCTTTAATATCTCTATGTATAACAACTTTTTCCCAACCCTCGTGCAAATAGAAAAGACCCGAGGCTACTCCCTTAATGATCAACAAACGTTGCCTCCAACTTAGAGTTGAACCGGACTCATTAAAAAGCAATTTGTCTAGGCTTCCTCCGGACATATACTCATAAACCAATAATAGCTCATGTTTGCGTCTACAATATCCGATGAGTTGGACCAAGTTACGGTGGCGAAGCTGACCCATGCTAACAATTTCCGCGACAAATTCCCTCATCCCTTGCTTTGATTGATGCGACACTCTCTTAACCGCAACCTCGGTTCTTGAGCTGGCTATAACTCCTTTGTAAACCTCGCCAAATCCACCTTCACAATATATGTGTAAACATTTATTTTATAAAGATAAACATGTGTGTTGAGTTTAATAATAACATATAAAATAAGACAATAGACAATGTTTCTTTTTTTTATATATCTTATAAAGATAAACATGTGTGCTAAGTTTAATAATAACATATAAAATAAGACAATAGACAATGTTTCTTTTTTTTATATATCCAATTAATAAAACCTGAATTTATTGACACCTAAAATTAATTAATTATCAAAGAGTTAACTTTACAATAATATTCTCAGTAGGCATAACAACATCTACTTTTTTTTATTATTTTTTTCTCTAATCAATTTTTTTCTTTGCAAGAGACCCCAATTTTGAGATTTTTTTAAGATATATTTATCTCTGAAGACTTTTTCATTTTAAGATTTGATATTTGAAACTTAGATGTTTCAATTTCCTAAGTTTGAAAAGTTCTAATAACACAAAATTACCATTCTTTATCATCAAATCAATCAATCAATAAATATATTAAAATACTTATTTTTCATTGATTTTTATATAATTTTATTTTATTAAAATTTATGGGTATTTTAGTAAATTAACTTTAAATCTTTTAAAAAAATGAATTCAACCTAAAAAGTTGATTGAATTGTACAATATGACATAAGAGTTCATACCTTTACCCAATACTTCATTGTTGCTAAATCCTTTTGTGGCAAAGTATAAATCTTTGTATTTGAATCTATGAGGTCCATATTCGAGTTCCCAATCCTCAAATTCTTCAGCAAACATCTTTCGTCGAACATAATAAACTAGAACTATTATAACCACTAACACAACAAAAACGATAACCAAAGGCAACCCAATTGTTAAAAACTTGGACGATTTTCCCTTTTCAATCCTAGGTAGCTCTGGAAGATTGGAATTTATAAGTTCTTGAGCTTGACCATTAACTTTGAAGCTCCAACCTAATAAATAATGAGATGTAAACATCGAACCGGTTGATGATGCAAACCCGACATACATATTAGGATTAACAAACTCAGACAGGTCTTGAACTAGAGACAGCAGCGGTCTAGACGGTTTCTTCATTTCGATTGGAGCCATTGTAACTGTCATTCGTTTTATCCCACCATCATAATCAATCCAAACCCGCATGGGTTCTCCGCTAATCAATTGCAGGCTACTAAAGTTGGTTCCAGAGTAATACCCGGCTGGTTCAGACACAACTGAAATCAAGCTGTTGATATTAATCCCAACGTGATTATTGTTGATTTCTTGCCATTCAAGGCTCTGGTTCTCGTCAAATTCGACAGCTATAATCCGGTTTGCTATATTCCCGTTGTTATTCGAATCGTTGAACACACCCATGTGGTTATTTGGCAAAGCACCTGGTAGATTGGGTTGAGGAGCGATTACGAATGAGATTCCATGTCCACCCAAATTTGAGAATTCGGGTATGACCCCGAAAACAAAGGAAGTGGAGAAGGAGATCATGGATGAACCATTTGTTGATGAGTTCTTGAAGATGATTGGGGTTGGGTAAAAAGCAGAGCCTGTTATCTGTCTTGTGTTGTTGGTTAGGGCTAATAGACCGTTGGGTCTGATCTCGGTTACACCGTCTAGGGTTAGGTTTGATGTTTGGAAGCCATTGAAGGTGAATTCGGTGATGGGTTGTGCGTGGGTGGTTGATGGGTTGAATAAAATTACAGAGACTAATTGAAGAAGAAGAAGAAGAGTCATGTCGGAGCAAATGGTCTATGGAGAAATAATATTTAAGCTTAGGGTTTCGGGGCTTTTATATCCTTATAGGAAATAGTAATATGGATTATTTCAGCGATGGTTTAACTAACCATTTTTTAAATTCACTAGTAAATATATTTGGTTTGTTTATTCATAAATTTAACAATAAAATGTCTAAAATTATGAGATTGAAAAGAAAATCTTTAAAATCTTAATTGACTTCTAATAAAAAAAAAAAAAATCTCAATTTGACAATGTAATCATTATATATTTTTAATGTCAAATATATAATAAATTAATGATATTTAAAATTATTAAGATAAAATTTCATTTTTTATTAATATAAAATAAAATATTTCAAATTTTAAGGTTAAAAAGAGTGATATTAAAATTTTACTGAACTCAATAAGATGACTCAGTTTGACCATTCCTATTAAATGTTATAAGGAATTATGCATAAAAACAAAATTAAGTGTTATTGTTAAAAATCAAGTACATAATATAGCAGACTTCTTTATTCAGTTATACATTATAAAGAAATTATTAGAACTTGTCTGAGAGAATTTATTTAAATAAATTTATATTTATTTAAAAAGTATTGATTAGTGTCAATTTTGAAAGTGTATTTATTTATTTATTATTATTAGTTTTTTATAAAAAGATTTAATGTATTAATATATTTTAAAAAATGGTCTATTTAAATTAAAATTAATAAAAATCATTTTAAGAGAATTAATATATAATAATAAACTATTTTAAAAAAATTATAAGGTATTTTAATAATTTAATTAATAATTATATAATATTTGATTAAGACTGAATTAAATATATATATATATATATATATATATATATATATATATATATATATATATATATATATATATATATATATCCTAAACATAAGCTTGAAAAACATTTTGACTTGGTAATAAAAACATATAATATAAACATACCTACTCACGCTGCATTTAATAATGCATTAAATTTCCGAGGATCAGTTATTCTCTAGAAGAAAAAACAATAAAATAAACATAACAAAAATATTAATTTTTTTTATTGAAGGGAGTGAAACACACCAAATCTTCCAACACCGATAAAAAAAATAGAAAACAAGTATTTAAATTTTAGTATTTGATATATAAATTATTTTATAGAATGTGAAATTAATATAGAAAAGCACTTACACATTATTTACCATTATAATATAGCAATTTAATTATTATATATGATTAAAATTATCTTTTAAACGTTTTTATCTTCTATCTGACAATTTTTGTAGACTTTCAAACCAAACTTATTTGATTGATAGTTTGACTAAGGATAAGCTCAATAAATAGTTAGTATTTGAAGACATGTAACAATGAATTATTCAAAAATAATTGTGATGATGAATCAGATAAATATTTTATTATGGGGGTAATCAGTGGCGGACCTAGAAATATTTTCTCGGGGGGGCCAAATACCTAATAACGTAGCATTTTTTGGCTATCAAATAAATGCATTTTTTAATTAAAATTTTACTCGATAATTACATAAAAATACTAATAAGCACAATTACTAAATTATTCTTGTCCATGAGTCGGTACAAAAGAAGACAAATATCTTCGTTACGTTGACTATATTAATCAATCAATTCAAGAAAATTTCCTTTATTTGATGAACTACTTGACTCATCATGTCCTCGAAAAGGTAATCATTGCCTCAATAGAAAGCGTGTTACATCAAATATTGTCGTTAAACATGTGTGATAATTTATTTCTATATCACGACCATGTGTACGTAAAACGTTTCTCACGTTATGTCTTTGATCTTAAAATGATTCAAATTGAATTCTAGCTTCATTATGACAACTATTTGAAGTTCTCATATGACGATTGAATCTTTCTAATGCTCTTTTCCAATTTTTGTACTCATCTCCTATAAATGTACTATCTACGTTTTCTCTATTTAAAGGTTTGAAAAGATAACACCAAAAACAAAATGATGCATCTTTTGATATGCTATATTCTAACCCTGTATATTTGATCAGTAACATTAGACTCATTAGTAGGCTCATTAATTGATTGAGAAGACTCATGCTGGTCATATGATGTAGAAGTATAAATTCGTTTATAGAACATCTTCATTATTCTATATCCTACATAAAATAAATGATTAAAAATAAATATGTGTCACAACCCCTAAATAAAATCTAACAAATACATTTATTTGTTGAAATAATTTAAAATTAATTTAAAATTAAGAAATATAAAATAATATTTTACCCTTATATTTATATAAATGGTTATTTTACCCTTATATTTATAAGTAATTTGTATTATTAATTATATTAAAATTAATAAAAAATATATATATATAAATAAATTATAATATAAATGTAGTTTTAAAATAAATAATAATATTATATGATTTTTATTATTTTATATATAATTCTTTATATTTTAACTTATATAAATAAATGTTATTTATATATTAACTAAAATTTATGTATTATTATAAATATTGTATTTTAGAAAAAAAAATTGTATAAAATAAAATATTAATAATAATTACTTGTATTTTAAAAAATATTTTTTTGTATAAAATAAAATATTAATAATAATTACTCTAATAAAATTATATTTGAAATTAGAATACTATAATTATGAATTAGTTTTTATAAAAGGAAGAGTTAGTTTATTATAAATAGTGTTTATATAAAATAAGGTTATAATTACTTTGAATACTATAATTATGAATTAGTTTTTATAAAAGGAAGAGTTAGTTTAAAGAAATGTTAGAGGCAGGATTTGATCACCTGACCTCTACTACATATTTCAGCTCCAAAACCATTGAGGCAAAGTCTTATTTGATAAACATATATATAATATCTAAAAAGTTTTACCCTGGTTGGGGAGGCCCGGCCCCCAAGGCCCCCCTTGTAGGTCCGCCACTGGGGGTAATTGATGACATTTATCTTAGGCACACCTTCAGCATTTAAGTTATTTAGTGAATATTCAAAATTGATTATTGAATTTTTTAGCAATTAAAAAGGAAATTCAGAAAAGCAAATAATCAAAAATGAAATAATAATATTCTTGATTTTGTGAGAATGTAGTGAATTGTTTCTTACAAAGATTCATTCATAAAAGATTCAACAATTTAGAGTTGATATTTATATTTTTTTATTCAACTTAGCCAATAAGGCTGACCATGTTGTGACTAAACAAAATATATGTAATATGGAAAGACTTAGTTGAAATTTCTTTCAATGTTTTACCCTTCTTTCTTTTTTTTTTATAAATTTTTTATAGGGTTTTGTCCAACTCTAACAGTTAATTTTATTGTTTTGCATGTTAATATGTTCCTGAAACAATTTTTTTTATAAGCCTGAATTCCGCTTCTTCTTTATTGTGCGACTAATCTTAGCGGGTTAAGCACATTCATGAAACTTATAACAGTTAAATTAAAAATTATTAAGGTGTGTGAGTTAACCGTGAACCACTTGTAATTTTATATAATGTTACTTTTAGAAGAAAAGAACTTTAAATATTGGTAACTTTTCTATTAAATTGGTATTTTTTTAAAGCATAATTTAAGCTGCATTATAAAAATACTTAAATTAATTAATATACTCAATAATTTAAATTAGTTAGTTCATGTAAATTTTTACTTTTATATTCACAACATACTACTAAAAACTAAAAAAAATGATTTCAAACCTTCATGAATAATAATAATAATAATAATAATAATAAACTCCAACAATCTAATGTATCCCTCAATAGTCAATACATGTGAAATCATTAAGTCTTACAAAATGCGAGCTCCTTAGTAAAAATATTATTTATTATTTGGTAATTCATATTGCTTTGTTTTTTTTTTCAATTAAACATTATATTTTAAAATTTCTATTTATGATTTCAAGATGAGCCTATCCCATTTAAGGCCTTGTTCAGATTGGGGTTATTTAAAAAACCTAGAGGGAGAAAAAAATAGTGATTGGTGATGATTTTGAGGAGGTGATGATTATTTTTGGTAAAAAGACTTAAAGGGTATTGGTATATATAAATAAAATAATAAATAATAATTTAAAATAGAGGGTATTTTGGTATTTTGATTAATGAAATGAGTGATGTGATTGTTGAGAAGTGATTGATTGGAAAATTGATTTAGGTTGGGTTTTTAAAAAACCCAAAGAGAACAAGCTCTAAATAAACTTTGACATTTTGAGAATTTTTTTTTTAAAAAAAATTATTATTTTATTATTATTATTTTTTAATAAAAACATTTAAAACGTACTCTTGAATATATAAATAATATAAAAAATAACAATTTAAGATAGAAGGTAATTTTTGTTAATGAATTGAGTGATGTGCTAGATGAAAGAGAAGTGAAATGATGTTTTATTTTGTTTGAGTTATTAAAATAATACAAACCGAAGAAGACTTTTAGAGCTTGTTCGGATTGAGTTATTTGAAAAACATAGAGATTTTTTTAAATGATTTTGAGGAGAGTTGACAATTATTTTTTTGATAAAAAGACTTAAAAAATATTAATATATATATATATATATATATTTATAAAATAAAAATTAATAATTTAAAATATAAAATATTTTAATATTTTAATTAATAAATTGATTGATATGATGAATGAGAATGTAAAATAATGTTTAATTTTATTTTCGTTATTAAAATAACACCCTTTTTAATATTAAAATAATTCAAACCGGCCTTATAAACAAATAAGTGAGTTTTGGACTTGTCAGCAAAAATAAAATAAATATTCAATCGTATACCAAGTCATATTTGGTTTCTATTTCCTAAATAAGAAAGAAAAAAAATAATTCTTGTAGTTTCAACATTTTTTCTTCAGTCAATATGTACATTTAATGAACAAGTCAACATAATGCAAATTGGTGAAGCCTTGCCTAATCCCTACCTAGTCGATGTGAATATTACATGTGTGGGGTACTTTAAATTAAAATAAAAATAAAAATAAAAATTAAATGTTTAATTTTCCTTTTTAGGTTGGTTAGACTATTTAAAATTAAAAATTATAGTTGAAATTGTAACTTCAATTAAATTTAAATCAATGTTATTTTGTAATTATTAGTTTGAATTATTTTATCTAAGAATTATAATTAAAATATTTATTTATTTTTTTATAAAATTATCTTAATTTATTTTATCATTCAAAACATATTTTTTTCTTTTAATAAAAACCAAATCATAAACAAAATTCTTCACACATGAACAAATTATTTTAATAGTATATACTTGTTTTGAAAATAATCCATACAATTATATTATAAATTGAATAGTCGTTCAAGAAAAAATATATTTATATATAATATTTGTGTAGAGAAAATCAATCAAATATTAACAAATTAGTGTGAAGATCTTCCAAAAGAGTATTGAGCTCTCCCACTGAATCTGTCGACTTCTCAAATCAAACCTCATATAATGTTAAGATGATAACATTGGAAAGATTCACAATGGTCATTTGAGATTGTTAAAAGCTCTATAATTTCTTTCAAACCAAATTATTCACAAGAAAATAATAGGGATATAGTCCAATTATTTCAAACCCACAAATCTAACTTCCTCAATCCACATTTTCCAAAACTCACTAATGGTTCTTGGCATAACCCAAAGAATACAAGTAATGCACCAAAGAAGAATTTTAATACCATCGACACTCTTACAATATAAAAAGAGATGATGGGTCGTCTCCAGTCTCCATCTCATTAAGACATAAACGACATTGACTAACTAAGATAATATCATTGCGCATACATTTATCATTAGTTAGAATACCAACGTGAATTACACTCCACACACAAAATAAGATTTTAGTGTGAACCCTACACTCCAATAATTTCTACTAATTTCTGCTAATATAACTCAATTGGATCAAATCTATCAAAAAGAGACACTAGTAGAAAAGTTATCTTTACAAATATAATTATATGGTCGTTATGTATTATCTATAACGATTTTATAAGGCGGTTACAGATAATAGATATCAATAACGACTCTAAAAATGCCGTTACTAATACTTTAGTTTGTCGCTTTGATTTCCACATCAAGGTTATCTGTAACAGCTCTAAAGAGCTTTTACGGAAATGACAGTAATATCACTAACGATTCTAAAAAAAGTCGTTACTGATACTTTAGTTTGTCACTTCAATTTTTCGTAAAAGGGAATATGTAATTGTTTCAGAGAGCCGTTACCGTAACTGTAGCAATTTCAGTAACATTGTCATATCAGTAATGTAACGACCGTAGGACAATTACTGATGTTGCTGTCATATCTGGGTTAAGTATATATTGTTACTGATACTCATTAAATGTTAATTTTCTGTAATAATCAAGCAATCAAGAAGAGAGGAATCATCCTGACTTTTTCATCTTCAAGCAGTCAAATTTCCAATTTTGATAAGCCGAGATTAATGGTGAGGAAGGTTCTAGCAAAGGCTCAAAGCGAAGGAAATGAAGTGGTTGTTAGGAGAAGAATTTGACGGTAAATTTCTCTAAATCTTCTCAACATTTGTGCTTGAGCTGATTTGTAAATTGTAATCCCTAGTTAATTGATTATCTGAATTAATTTAAGACCAGAGTTGAAGTCATTGGATCCGTTTATATTGTTAGATGAATTTACAGGTATGTTGAATTCATTTGAGATCTGTTCTTCTAGCGAGTGATTAATTGTAGAATAATATGGATCTCTGTTACAGTTTCTACTCCAGCTAGATTTCCTGATTATCCACATCGAGGTAAATTTCTTTCATATAACCGCTTTTAGTTTTCTCTTCTTCAATCTCTCTCATCTTTTTTTTTTGTTACTTTTGTAGGCTCCGAGACTGTTACATACATGTTGAAGGTATTGTGATTAACACATTTAAAATAGATAGATTATGAATAGGAAGGAAAAAATTGAAATTGAAATTGAAATTGTTGTATATATAATAGGGAGCTTTCACTCATCAAGATTTTGATCATATGTTTAGGTGCATATATATATATATATCATGAGTGATGAATTTCTTCTCCTTTTGATCATAGATTATGTTAAAGGTTTTTTGTGCCTTAAGAATTGAAGATTTGACCTATCTTTTTGTTTGTTAGTTTGTAGAAGATAGACACATAAACACAGAAATTAGTGTATTATGTGTTAAGGACCAGACAATCTAACTCCACAAAATCTGCAAGTTAAAGATGCAATCAAGTCACAATATATTCCTCCATAATCTTAGTGATTGCACAGCTAATTGTTACCCATATTTAGACTCCACAAAATCTGTAAGTCAAAAATACAATCAAGTCACAATATATTTCTCCATAATCTTAGTGATTACACAGCTAATTCTTACCCATATTTAGACTTTACATATAACAAATTGTAATATAAATAACCTGTACATTTCTCATTCATATATACAATTATTCCTTTTCAATCATACATCTTTTCCACATGGTATCAGAAGTCTAGATCCTACAATGTCATCAAACGCCTTCTCCGTCCCACACTACCCCAACCCCTCCTCCTCATCCAACACCAAATCACCTGATGTCTGCCAATATTGCGGCTACACTGGTCACACCATCTCTGTCTGTCGCCACTTCTCTCGCGCCCATCCTAACTTTACACTCAAACCCTTTGTACGTCAATCTCGCTACACTCGTCCTCAAGCCAACACTGCCTATTCATCTCACGCCCCTCCATGTAACTCGATTATAGATAGCCGTGCTACTCACCATGTCACACATGATCTCGATAATCTATCCCTTCACACTCCTTATACAGGCAACGATGATGTTATCATCGGTGATGGCTCATCTCTTCCAATCTCTCACACAGGTTCATTCACTATCACCTCTCAAAACAAATCTTTACTCTTTCAAAATGTTCTTTATGTTCCAAAAATTGCACAAAACATTATTTATGTCTCCAAGTTTTGTCTTGATAATAATGCACAAATTGAGTTTACCTCTTCTTCCTTTCGTTTCAAGGCTATCTCCACGAACACCATCATACTCCAAGGAACTTTTAATCATGGCATGTACACCTGGTCTTCTTCCTACAAATGTTCCCTTCAAACATCTCTCACATCATCTACTTCAAAGCTATCCACCACGTCTGCTCTCCTATGGCATCACCGTCTTGGCCATCCGCCATTTAAAATTTTTTCTTATATTTCAAATTTATGTAATTTAGGTTCAATTTCATCCCTTGATTACTGCAATTCTTGCAAGATTAATAAAGCACACAAACTTCCTTTCTCTCAATCCACTCTTACGTCTACAGCTCCCCTTGAATTATTATTTTTAGATGTTTGGACCTCACCCCACCTCTCACATGACAACTACAAATATTATCTAATCTTTGTGGACCATTACACTAAATATGTATGGTTTTACTCTCTCAAAAATAAATCCGACTCTCTCACAGTCTTTTTTGACTTCAAAAAATTAGTTAAAAACTATTTCAAAAGAACGATCATAACCCTATTCTCTGACAATGGAGACGAGTTCATCAAATTGGCTCCCACCTTACGCGCTAATGGCATCTCACATCTTACTACACCTCCCCATACCCCTGAACACAACGGCTATGCAGAACGCCGTCATCGTCACATTGTCGAAACTGGTCTCTCTCTCCTATCTAATGCCAATCTACCTGTCACTTACTGGTCACATGCATTCTCCACCGCTGTGTATCTCATAAATCGATTATCTATACCAATCTTACAAAATGACTCTCCCTACTATCGACTCCTAAATGTCAAACCTATCTATTCCCAATTACACTCCTTTGGCTGTCTATGCTACCCATTACTACGACCTTATGCTTCAATAAACTAGATCCTCGATCTCAACCATGCATTTATCTTGGTCGTTCCCTAACTCAAAGCGCTTTTCTGTGCCTAAATCTTACCACAAACAAAATCTACACTTCTCGTCATGTCACTTTCATTGAGCATGATTTTCCATTCCACCGTCTATCAAACCAACAAAATTCAACTTCGCTTCCCTCACCTCACGAATGGTTTCCCACTCCTCTCATACCTATTTCATCACATAACCCTACAACACCATCCACCACTGCCACACCCCCACAGAACACACCTCCTACGCCACCACATCCATCACATAACCCTACAACACCGTCCACCACTGCCACACCCCCACAAAACACACCTCCTACGCCACCACATCCACCCCCCCCTCCGCCCATTCTCCCTCGTCCTGTAACTCGTCTCACAAACAACATAACCAAACCTAACCCAAAGTATGCCCAACTTACCACTAACTCCTCACCCACGTCACTACCAACCACCCCCAAACAAGCACTCTCCACCCCTCATTGGCGTGATGTTATGCTTGCTGAATACAATGCTCTACGGAAACACAATACATGGACTCTCGCACCACCTAGTGAAGCTTGAAATGTCATTGGTTGTAAATGGGTCTTCAGAATCAAATATAATCCTGATAACATGATTCACAAATACAAAGCTCGGCTTGTCGCAAAAGGTTTTCATCAACAAGCTGGTCTTGACTACTCTGCCACCTTCAGTCCGGTTATCAAACCAGTCACGATTCGACTCACCCTCTCAATTGCTCTCCAACACAACTGGATATTACGCTAACTCGACATCAACAACGCCTTTCTCCAAGGTGATCTCCAAGAGACAGTCTTCATGCAGCAACCATCCGGCTTCATCGACGCTAACAACCCTTCTTATGTGTGTCGTTTAAACAAAGCCATATACGGGTTAAAACAGGCTCCACGCGCATGGTTTACAGCCCTCACCTCCTATCTACTACAATTCGGTTTTACAGCATCTTTCGCCGACCCCTCTCTCTTCATTTACAAAAAAATGGCGATCTCCTATATGCATGTTTATATCGATGATATTATCGTATCTGGTCCTTCACCTAATTTTGTCTCGGTTTTTATTTTCAACTTTGCCAAACGCTTTTCTCTCAAGGACTTGGGGCAACTTTCCTTCTTCTTAGGGGTGGAAGTACAACACAACACTTCTGGTCTCCTTCTCTCCCAAAGAAAGTACATACACGACCTCCTTCAACGTCATGACATGCTTGACTGCAAACAATCAACTACCCCTATGCTTGCTCACCCTCAACTGCTACAAAATACCTCCACACCTCCATGTGATCCTACTACTTATCGTTCTGCTGTTGGAAGCCTCCAATACTTATACCTCACACGTCCTGATATTGCTTACTCTGTCAACAAGTTAGTCCAGTTCATGCAACACCCGTAAGAAGCTCACTGGACAGCTCTCAAGAAGCTCCTTCGCTACCTTCACGGGACTTCTCACCTTGGTTTGCAATTACATCGCAATACTCCGTCATCACTACATGCCTTTAGTGACCTTGGATTGGGCAAGCGATGTTGATAACTTCATCTCCACTACAGGTTATATCATATATCTCGGCAAAAATGCTATCTCCTGGACATCTCGCAAACAAAAAACGATAGCCCGATCCTCAACCGAAGCTGAATTTCGTGCCATTGCTGACACCACTTCCGAACTCAATTGGATAAAATCCATTCTACAAGAACTAGACATCCACTTACCTTCTACACCTGTTATATATTGTGATAACTTAAGTGCTACAAATTACTCTGCCAATCCGATTTTTCACTCTCGAATGAAGCATGTTGCTCTCGCTTTTCATTTTGTTCGTGAACAAGTCAAAGCTGGAACACTTCGGGTACAACACATCAGTGGACATGATCAGCTCGCCGACGGCCTCACCAAACCTCTCCCTCGCCCGCGTTTTGAGTTTCTATTATCCAAGATTGGCCTCTTCAATGGAAGGTCCATCTTGAGGGGGAATGTTAAGTAACCAGAAAATCTTACTCCACAAAATCTGCAAGTCAAAGATGCAATCAAGTCACAATATATTCCTCCATAATCTTAGTGATTGCACAGCTAATTGTTACCCATATTTAGACTCCACAAAATCTGCAAGTCAAAGATGCAATCAAGTCACAATATATTCCTCCATAATCTTAGTGTTTGCACAGCTAATTCTTACCCATATTTAGACTTTACATATAACAAATTGTAATATAAATAACCTGTACATTTCTCATTCATATATACAATTATTCCTTTTCAATCATACATCTTCTCCACATTCTGTATGTTATTTATGAATATTGTTAAGATAATGTATTTATAATATATTTTTTTTTTTGTAAAACAACTTTCTATTATTGTTTACAAAGATAAATAATATTAAAAAAAATTGAAAAATAATTACTATTAGTAACCGCTGTCCAAATCTACTAAATTTAGAGTTGTTACTGATGATAGTATCAATAACGGTTATCCAAATCTATAGTTATTACTGATAATCAGTAATGACTGTCCAAATCTAGAGTCGTTATTGGTAATAGTATCAGTAACGACATTACCTTTATAGAGTTGTTACTGATATATATTAATAACAATATTACATTTGGATAACCCTTTACTGATATATCAGTAACGACCTTAAATACAGAAATCCGTCACAAATATTAATATTAGTAACGATTATAGCGCCGTTACTAATACTAATATATGTAACGACTACCAAATGTCGTTACTAATACTATTTTATATCAGTGACGACAATTTCAGTGACGAATGGTAACGAGAATAAAGTCGTTATTGAAACTTATCTAATAGCTTCATTATACTACATATATACTTGATTGGTATCAAAACAAGAACATTGACTGCTTATTTGAACCAATTAAATAACTCAAAAATTACATTTATTTTGAAAATTTTGATTTAATCAAATATAATCAGGATGTATCAAATATGACCGGGATGGATCAAACATGATCCAAACAATTGCCCAACCTCATTACAATCATGTTCGGAAGCTTTATGGTTGTGATTCAACAAAATTAATCCAAGAACTAGGGATAAAAATGGGGCGGTTCGGGGCGAGGAATGCATTTACCATTCCCGCCCCGTTTTTATTTCGGAGATTTTTTTAATACCATCTCCGCCCCGTTCGGTTTTTTCGGTTTCAGAGAATCCCGCGGGGCATCGTTAATAATTTTTTTTAAAAAATATAATAAAATTATACAATAAAATCTTATAAACAGATTTTTTAATATAATATATATTGTAATATATTGAAATTTTATATTATTATAAAATAATAAACTTATTACTCTTATAAAATATAATGAATAAATAAATATATTGTTGATTTAATATATTTAATTATATTTATAGTGTTCGGGACAGAATTAGGGTGATATCGGGGCGGGGGACACAAATACCATCCCCGCTCCATCCTCGTCCGGTTTCAGGGAAAAACCGACCAAAACGGGACAATTCAGTTTAGTTTTTGCGGGGCGGTTTCAAATTGTCATTCTTACCAAGAACAACAAACTTGTTTTATGATTTTTAAAATTCAAATTTGGATTTTTGTTATTTAAATTGATTGATCGGTTCTATCCTATCCAAATAGTTTATAAATCATTTAGGGATGAATTTTCAACCATAAAACATCGTAAACAACAAACATACAAGCTTATGCAATTTGAAATATAAAATTTCAAATTATAAATATGAATTAGAGAGTTATTAGAACCTTACCAAGTATTGGAGAACACTCATTGATCCTTATGGAAGTTTTCTAGATGCTCAGATCCAAACTTTAAGGCTTCAAATAGAAAATTAGAAAAATCCGAAAGCATCAAACTTTAATGGCGGATTTTTTATTTTCTTTGATTTGAAGGTTATGAGTTGATTCTTTGGATTCGGAATGACTTGGGGTGTATTTATATTGTCCCTGAGTCGGTTGAGGCTCAAAGTAGTCTGAATCGGCCAAAAGCCATTAATGACTTTTGGCTATTCTTGGCTTAAGTCACCGAAAAAAGGATGATTCATCCCTATTTTAATAGGGAGAAATGATTACCATCGTAGGGTGATCATTTCTAGCTTTAAATGAGCCAAAATGTTAGAATAACGAGGGAGTTCCAAGTTGGAGAAATCATCCACGAATTTTCATCCTTATCCAGACGACGTCACGATGAAGAAGAAGACCGAAGGCCAAAACGACACCGTTTAAGGTGTTTTTTGGCGTTCCAATTAAAAGCGATGTTGCGTTTGAGAGGTTCGTTAACGTCCTAACTAATGGGGCGTTAGCCGATCCTTTATTGCCTGGGCGCGCTGCTTCCTCTAAAACTGGCTACACGTGCTGATGAGGAGCATCGAATGCGATTCCAGTGTCCATCCAATGGGCGCGGCTCTTACTGCAATTCTTTCTTTTGTTTTCGACTACACTCAATTACATATTTATTTTTATTTTATAATCTTAATGGTTTATTTTAAATTGACTTTTCTTTCATCCTTTTGGTTTTAATTTTGATTTTTTTAAATACACAAAATATTAAAATAAATATGACAAATATTTTACTATTTTTTATATTTTTAGGGTTAAATAAATATTTGTTTTAATTGAAATGTATTACAAAATTTCATTTTAAATTATTTATTTTTGTCCCTTTATTTTTTTTTAAAATTATGTTTAGATAAATGAGTAAACATTTATCTTAAATAATTTTTTTTTTTTGACTATTTTCCTTAATTAATTAGGCTTTAATTAACACAATAATTATCTTAATTAATTGTTTTAATTGGTTTTTGGCCACGATATTAATTATTTTAATTTTATTTATTTAAAAATAAGTCAAAATAATTATTTTAATATTATAAAATTGAGTGTAGATTTTTAGTGCTTATAAAATTCGTTTATGAATTTTAGAAATCATTTTTTAACATAGATTCACAATTTTTATTTAAAATTATAAATTTAAAAGGTAAAATTTGGGTGTCTTATTTACTTATATATATTGGTCAAACAAATGAAACTTAATTTTTTTTTTGTAACATATTTCACAACACAAAAGTATATAATAATTATGTGTACCTCATTTATCAATGTAATGTATTTAGATTGAAAAACATTAATAAAACTTGTGGTATACAAGTGTTCAAATAAACTTGTAAAAAACAAATAACCTTCCTCTTTTATTTATTTAATAAATATGATAGATTTTGTCAAGTTCATAGATACAAATAAAATTTTAATTTAATAATAAATCAATTTGACACATTTTACAAAGTTTATCAGTAAAATATTGCATTTATTCAATTTTTAAATAAATTGCAAACTCAATAACATTTTAATTATTCTTTTTAAATTTTCTATAATATATACATCAAAGAATTGTTTAAACTTTATAACATTTTTTTATCTCAATATTCTTACAACTTATTTGACAACACATAAACATTTACGAGTTGTCAAATGAGTTACAAACCCAATTAAATTTTAATTTTTTTATAATACATATTTTTTTGGATAAAAATTCTCTTTTAATTTAATTAAAAATTACCTATAAAAAATTAATTTGTAATATATTTGACAATGCAAAAGTACCTCTATCACCAACTCGTTTGTCAATACAAAATAATTAAGAATTCTCAAATGAAAATGAGTTACAATGTCAATAACATATTCATTATTAATTTAAACTTTGAAAAATTAAAAAAATGTATTCTAAATAAATATAGTGTTAATGCAAATTGATTATTATAAATTTACTATTTTGTAATTTTGAATGTTATTTATTTTAAGTACAAATATAACCCTAATTTTCTCTTTCTAATTTTTTTTTTCTATTTAAAGTAATGTTGATAGATGAAAAATTCAGAGAGATTTTATATGAGTAAAAGGGATGTCGTGAAGGTTGAGGAGTGATTACATGAGAAAACAAGTTTTTGTGAGACTAAGATTGAATATCCGTCTTCACAACTCTCAAGTTGCGATGCCACTCCGGATGTCGAAAAAGGGGAGTGCGGGTAGGTGATTTCTAAGGACCAAGAACGATTCCTCATTTTACTTTCTTGAGTCTGATCTGAACATAAATTCAGACGATTTTTCTTTAGTCACGAGATCGTGTAAGGTGTTACAGGTGGTGGAGTATCAAAAGTTGAGGCTATTAACCCATCATATTTCAGATTTGTTGTCTGAACAAGAAACAATTGATGAGGTGGAAAATATATGATTGTCACATGTGGAAGACATAATCCAAGTCACCCCTATTAGAACCCTTTATCCTAAAATTAAAAATCATGAATTTCTAGTTTTCATTCACGATGTGTCCAATGAAACAATGGATTCTGAGATAGATTATGATGTTAATGATAATATCTTAATGGAATTCTCGACACATTATATGAAGTTGAATAAAAATAAAAATCCCCTTTGAGGGAGGTCCTTGAATTATAAAATAAAGTGTGACCCAATGTGCGCGAGATCTCGCCCCTTCCATATATTTTCTACCCAAACCCTTCTTCGTCGAACAACTATCAACGTTGTCCGCAAAATAGTTATATTTAAGAGCAAAATAGTTATATTTAAGTGGAAAACGTGTCTCGAAGCCGGGAAATGATTAGTTCGATTAGATTTCATCAATGATTGTAGAGATTATTGTTTGGACGTTTATGAAAGTAATGATGATGTGAAGGAAATCGTCATTAAGTCACTATTGAGAACCCCTTGTTTTAGTGAAAATAAACTTCGAAAAATGGATTAATGGTTTGTAAGTGATCTATGTAATTGATTATTGTGAAGTTATGATACTCTTGATTCTTGTGGCATTATGTAAAAGTTGCATTATGGGTGATTAATATTTGAAGTCTTTTGTGAAATATGATTGAGATTCACTAAGTAATATCGGAGTTTTTGGGTAATTACTGTGAAGATTGAATTGAGACGATTAATATGATAGAATTACATATTTGAGTTAACATCTCAATTATTTTATAGTAGATTATCTAGTCAGAGAGAAATCATCAAATCTTCAATAATCGTAGTCGATCGATTCATATCATTCATAATATCGTATTATTCAAAACATTATTATTATGATACTTTCAGTTAAAGTAAATAAAATGAATAAATAGCCAATAAGTTGTGATAAAATAGTAAACGAACGGTTACCGATAATAATATTTTAACGTAGAACTCTTGGGATTACGGGTACACAAAATACAATATTTTTTTTGAGAAACTCAAGTGTGTCTAATGATATTTTAGTCTTAATACTTTTTAATATTCGATTTGAAAAATTGATGAAATCGATCGGTAAGTTATTCATTCTTCTTGAGATTCTACGAGCTTGATAATAATTTATTGGGTAATGTATTTATGTATCCTTAATATATATATATATATATATATATATATATATATATATATATATATATATATATATATATATATATATATATATTAAGTACAAATTTATAAAATAATTAATATTAAATTCATTTAAAAAATTTGCATCATCAAACAAAATCACCTACAAGCTAAAAAGAAATCCCAAATTAGTACAAAAGAAATTTTCATATAACTAAAACACCATGAACTACACCAACAACCATGCAAATAGTAGACCTTACAATTATATTTTGTTTGATTTCAAATTGTATAACTATATATAATTACATAGAAATTGAAAGGAATCATTATTTATCGGCCTCCAGAGAGTTGTGATTCCACCATAATTGATGCATCATATGTTGGATTGACAGATGAAGTTGATGGATACAAATCATCATTGATTCCTTCCCTATGAGGAAAGGTCACAGATGAAATCGTTATCCCAAAAGATGAGAGTTCTGGCATGATGACATCTCTTTCTAAATACTCCACCACTTGTCTCATTGTAGGCCTGGCCGAGGGGTTCATATTGGAGCAAAGCAATCCAAGTTTTATTACCAATTCCACTTCCTCAAAATCAAATTCACCATCCAAATTTGGATCAACCGCATTAAAAATCAAGCCCTTTAACCAAAACCGGAACACCCATTCAATCAAAATGAACCGCTCTTGTTTCATTTCAATGGGTCTCTTTCCACAAACAACTTCCAACAAAAATGCCCCGAAAGCAAACACATCAGTAGCTTCAGTCACCTTTCTAGTCCACATCTGTTCAGGGGCAAGATAACCCAATGTACCAACTACTTGGGTGGTATGAGGATCAGATCCGTGGTCATGTAATCGGGCCAACCCAAAATCACCCAATTTACCATTTAATTCATTGTCTAATAAGACATTACTAGCCTTAACGTCTCTGTGGATAACAACTTGTTCCCATCCTTCATGTAGATAGAAAAGACCTGACGCGACTCCCTTAATGATCGTGAAACGTTGGCTCCAATTTAAAGTAGGCCCTGATATGTTATAAAGTAACTTCTCTAAACTTCCTCCAGACATATACTCATACACCAATAATAGCTCTTTTTTACGTCGACAATATCCGATGAGTTGGACCAAATTACGGTGGCGAAGACGACCCATGCTCACGATTTCTGCCACGAATTCTCTCATACCTTGCCACGATTCTTGGGACATTCTCTTCACGGCAACCTCCATTTTAGAACTTGGTAGTATCCCTCTATATACTTGGCCAAATCCCCCTTTACAAGATATGTGTTAAAATCATCAAAATGTAATACTAACATATCAAAAAAATTAATGATTAATTACCCACAATTGTATTAGTTTCTACTAAAAAAATGTTATAAACTATTATTAGCCTAAATTTGGAAACATAATTTAGTTCATAACCATTCTTTAAAAAAAAAAAAGGGAAAAGAGATGGTGTTTGTGATTGGTAGGTTCGATGAGCTCATCATCCGTTCCAACATGTTTAGGATGAGATGTAAAATTTTGATAGAATATATATTAATCTAGTAAGGTCCGATTGATATTTATTCAAATATTCGAATAATCAATGTATGAATGTAACTTTTTTATACAAAATGAAAATGAGAAACAAAGAAAAGGAAGTAACGTACCAGTACCCAACAATTCTTTGTCACTAAATCCATTAGTGGCAATATATAGATCTTTGTATTTGAATCGATGAGGCCCATATTCGAGCTCCCAGTCCTCCAGTTCCTCCGCATACTTTTTCTTTCTTTTAAAATAGTAAACCATAGCTGGTACTATAATCGATATTAATAGAACAAAACCCAAAATCAAAGGCATCCCGATTGTCAAAAACTTTCTTTTCGGAAACTTGGATGACTCTGTCGGAGGAGACACGGGTGGCTTCGTTGGAGGAGACAAGGGAGGCACTGTCGGAGGAGACAGGGGAGGCACTGTCGGAGGAATCATGGGCGGCTCTGTCGGGATAGTATTATTATTAGTAGGGGTCTTTGGAAGCTTGGAGATATCAAGCTCGTTAGCTTGGCCATTCACTTTGAAGCTCCAACCTAACAAATAATGGCGGTTGAAAAGCGTACCCGTTGATGATGAGAACCCGACATACATAATGGGATTTATGTACTGAGACAGGTCTTTAGTTAGATTCACAAGCGGTAAAGACGGTTTTTTCATATTGATTGGGGCCACAGTTACGTTCATTTGTTTCTTGACAACATCATATTCAATCCAAACCCGCCTAGATTCATAGCTAATCAAGCTCAGGTTCTGAAATGTGCCGTTGCTGTCCAAGTAATACCCCGCGGAATTGTTAACTACAGATTCCAGACTGTCTATATCGATGCCAACATGATTGTTATCCATATCCTCAAATTCAGGGCTCTGTACTGTGTCAAACTCGACGGCTAATATGTGGTCAGTGCGGTTCGGGTTCATAGTCGACTTGTTGAAAAGGCCGATGTAATTGTTTGCAATTGCCCCTGGTAAGCCAGGTTGAGGAGCGATGACGAAGCAGAGTCCGTGGCCACCGGTTTGGTTATCCGGTATAATACCAAAAACAAAGGAAGTGGAGAAGGAGATGGCAGAGTCATTTGTTGAGTTCTTGAAGATGATCGGGTTCGGGTAAAACGCGTAGCTACTTTCCTGCTGTGTGCGGTTGGTTAGGAACAGGATTCCATCATTGTTATTGATCTCGGCTACACCGCCCAAGTTCAGGTTCGCGGATTGGAAACCGTTGAAGGTGAAATCGGTGTTGAGTTGTGCATGGCTGGTGGATGTGATCAGGCATACAATAATTACAGATATTACTAGAAGAAGAAGAAGAAGAGACATTTTGTTGTGCACTCACAAAAGGTCAATATAGAAAGAAATATGTACTGCACTAGTTGGATACTTTGGGATTTTGATGATAATGATGATGACTATGGATGGATGAGGGAATATTTTTGGTTTATTTGAATTAACAACCGGAGACTTTAAATGTTGTAACTTTAATATATCAATATCCGTGTTGTAAAATTCCATCTTGATTTTTATATACCCAGCTTGTTTGGAGTCAACTATTTGTTTTGCTAAGATTGTGTCAGCTATTTTATATTAAATTACAAAGATGAATTGACATTTATTGAAAATGTCATGACAATAAAAACACGTATTCACTAACATTCATTAACATACTCAAAATATAACAAAATTAACAATGATGAAATAACAATGTATTTCAGAAAAGATCTCTCATATCATCGTAATAATAACGTTATGCAGTAAACATATTGATCGACTATAATAAGTGAACGTACTATAATTTTTTTTTGAGCCAAATAGTTCAAAAAAAATAATCGGAATATATAAGATTCTATCGATTCAATCTAATCGAGTTCAATGTTTCTAAAAACAATAAAATAACCCACGTCCCACCAACTGATATCCCAATAACCGACAGTTGATTCATACCTTTTTCACTCAATCCAACAAGTAAGATGAATGATCAACCTTGGATCAATCTAAAATAAGGTTTTTTTCATTCTCGCAGCTATCAGTTTTGGAGGATCATTACAGAATACAAACATATATATTTTTATATGCTAATAATTATCTTAAATATTTTTTTTTATAATTTAAATAGTTTAATTGATTTTATAAAAAATCATATTAATAGAAACAGAAATAAAAATAATCTAAAACTGTTACAACATATGAGTATAAATAAATATATTTATGATTTTATAAACTATAAATTTTTTAATTAAGGTTCGGGTTTGAGAGAAGCGGAATTGAGTGTTAAAAAAAATAAAACAACCAACCATATAAAAAAGTATTAGAGGTAGATGGAGGAAAAACCATTTCTATTAATACATAATCTTATTTTATTTTTGTCAATGAGTAAATGTCACCGATTTATTTGATCCAAATAAAGAAAGAGTAATTAGAAAAAATAATAATAATAATAATAATAATAATAATAAAGAGTTGTTTTCTAATGAGATTCCTTAATGAGACTATCCCAACTATGAAAAAAATGCTATATTTGAATGAGAAAAATTAAATTGATTTTAAATTAAATGCAATTATTATATTTGAATATATATATATATATAATTAATTGTAATTCAATTTTAATTCTTATATTTTAAAAAAATATATAATAAAAATAATTTTAATATATATTATTTATATTATTAAAATATTAGTTTAACAATACTAACTATAAAATAGTTTAAGTGTCAAATTTTTTGTTACAGTATTTTATTCTAATTAAGAAAAAAATGGCTGGATAAGTTAACTTTATAAATTCAAAAAATAAAATATGGCTTAAAAAAAATATATTATTCGATATTTTAACCTTCTAAATAAAAATATAATAATTATCCGTGGAACATGTTAATCTTGTTGTAATGATAAAATAGTAAATTATTTTGTTTAGAAAAACATAAAAAAATAAATATTAGTATTATAATTCTGAACTAAAAATAAGGAAAATGGAGACTTATAAAATTACAATAATTTCAATTACAATAAAATTTTAATTTTAAATTTGCCAACAAAAAATTAGAATTAGACAATTCAATTTCAATTCAAATTGTATGGTTATGAACATTGTGTATAGACAAGCTAATAATATTAATTAGATTGATATTGTTGTATCTAGACACAACAATATTCAATAATAGTAGACTTTTAGAATTCTCCTCTATCCTTAATTTCCACGATGCAATTGTTTAAATTTTATAGGATATATTTTTATTCTAAATTATTCAACTCATTATATAATTAAAAAAACATTTGGTATGTTTTATCTTGTCACGAGTATTATATATATGACAACACGATTTCATTCATTCAAGATAGCATATAGCCATGAAAGACAAACTCTTCTAGTAAAGATAATGACAAGCAACAAATATAGATGAAAGATTAACAAGGTTTTTCAGGTTATTAATTTCAAAAGAACGTTTACTGGAAGGAAAAAGGCAACTATATAAATTATTCAAATTAAGGGAAATAACATTGACACCCTTAGAGCTTCTCCAACTGCGTGCCCATTTTCCTTCAACCGGACCTCATTTTTTCAAAATGGTCCATAATTTTTTTTTTATATAACTTTAAATATTTATAATGCAAATTAATCATTTCAAGATAAAAAAGTTATAATATTTTTTAAATATATAATTAAATCATTAAATTATATTATACTTGAAATTTTATCTAATTTATTTTTTATTTTATAATTTATTTTATATTTTTACGTTACGAATAAATACAAAAATTTATTTTTTATTTATTTAAATGTATTATTGAATTATTTTTTATGTATGAATTATTGATATATAATTAATTTTATTTTTATCTTAATTTTATTAAATGAATAAGAAAAGATTATGATTAAATATGTAAAATTGATAATATATGATAATATTAATAAGGTTAAAAAGTTATTATAAAAAAAGAATATCCTAAAAATATTTTTTTTAGTTTGGAAATGAGTTTTTGGTAGGCACGACTCATGATAAATTTCTGGGTTTCGGAGGATCCGACCCGAACCCGATTTTGCCTCGAAAAAAACGTGTATTTAAATTACCCAAAATATCAGTTCGGTACCGATGGGTACCTGAACTTGACTCAATTTTTAAAACAATTTCTTTTTACTTGTTTAACTAATTTTAAAATATTAATATATTTTTAGTTTTTATCCTATATTTAAACACAATTGGAATAAATTGAACAAAATTTAAATATTTTAAATTATTAAATGATACATTAAAAAAATAATTAATGTGTTTTAAAATGTAAAAAAGTATTTAATAAAAAAATTATAAAATTATATTAAATAAAATAAAACAAACAATTTACAAACAAATAATATTTAAAAATATATATATTAAAAACAAATCCTAATTTTTTCTAACCTAACATTCATCTTCTTCCTTCTCTCTTATTCTCTCATCTCTTATTTTCATTTTTTTTTCTGCCATTTAATCTCACTCTAAGTTAAGTATATCTAGCTCATTCCACAAATTAAAAAAAAAGAAAAGAGAATATATAATAATTATATAGTACCACTGACTTATAAAATAAAATGAACATTAAGAATTAAATTATAGAACAAAAATGAAAAAGAGAAAAGCCGTGATGCTAGGTGAGGGATGACGCCAGCACGGACGGGAAGAGGGGGAGAACTAGAAAAAATATTTTTAATTATGGAAATTTCTTTTAGGTACCCGAACCGAATCAGAACAGATTGATTCCGACCCGAAATTAGTCGGAATCGAAAAGCAATCAAATTACCCGAACTGAAAAGCAATCAAATTACTTGGATCAAGCCGAAGGCAAGTTCCAAAGAGACTCTGCCAACACCAATGTAGCATTAACGAGGCCAAAGACATACTTTTCGCTTCCACCACAAGCCATTCAACATGAGCAAGATTAACCATTTCCGTAAAATACGGGATCGTGATCAACAAGAGTGATCAACAAGAAGATCTTCAACCCCAAACGACAAAACATTCAAATCACTCCAACAAACCTCCATGGTAGAAACTTGAACTCCCATACCACTTGATGGAAATGATACCGCAAATTTTCTACTCTCATACCACTTGATAGAAACGATACCGCAAATTTTTCTAGCCAAACAACTACTTCATAAATTTCCCCGTGGAAGACGGGTAATTTAACTTCGAGCTTAACATGTTCAACCCGAGGTTAAACATGTTTAACCCGAATTCTAACCTTGGGCTTAACATGTTTGAAAATTCTTAAATATTTTGTATTAAAATTTTAAATCATCATACAAATGTAGTGGGTTTGACCCTTCATCTTCCTCATTTTTCATTCTTTCTATTGTGTTAACTTCCTCATTTTTCATTCTTTCTATTGTGTTAACTTGACGATAGTAGAATGAGGGTGATTGTTAAATTATCTAGGTTAAAATTTCTTAGACTTAACATGTTTAACCCGTGTTAGAACTCATTTGTCAATATACAAATATTTAAAAAGTCTCAAATGAAAACGAGTTACAAATGTCAATAACATATTCATTATTAGTTTAGACTTTAATAAAGGGAAGAATTTCAATTTTATAATCAAACTATAACGGAATATTCACTGAACTAATTTTGGTTCGTTCATACTACTATAGTTGAACTTAATATTCATCTATATCACTGGTTAACAAAAACATCCAAGTCCGTTAAGTTTTCCGTTAAATGATGACATATGTGATTGACATGTCATTCTTTTTAAATTAATATATATTATTTTTTATTTTTATTTTTATTCATAATTTCTAAATAATAAAATTTTTATATTTTCAGAGACATTAACTAAACAATATAGACATTTTGAGAGACAATAATAATAATAATTCACTTTTTTTATTAATATATTTTTAACATTTATTATTATTAACGAATTTTATTATTTAAAAATGTTAACAAAAATAAATGTTGAAAATATATTAATTAAAAAAATAAATTATTGTTAATACTTCTCAAAATGTATAATTTATTTGATTAATATCTTTGAAAATCTAAATTAAGTTTTATTATTTAAAATAGTGAATAAAAATAAATATATAATATATATTAATTAAAAAAAAAATAACATGCCAATCACACATGTCATCATTTAACGGAAAACTTAACAGATTTGGATGATTTTGTCTAGCAGTGACATAGATGAACATTAAACTCAAGTACAATAGTATGAACGAACAAAAATTAGTTCAGTAATATACGTGAATATTCCGTTATAGTTCGATGGTAAAATTGACTTTCTTCCCTTTTAAAAAATGTATTCTACATATCAAATGATCATAATTATAAATTTACTTTTTATTCTGTATATATTTTGAATGTTATTTGAGTACAAATTTATTATTCAATTTATAGAAAATTTAATACCAAATTCATTTAGAAAAAAATACATCATCAAACAAAATCATATACAAGCTAGAAAGAAATTACAAATTCATACAGAAAGAAATATTCATATGAGTTAAACACCATGAACTACACCAATAACCATGCAAATATTAGACCCTACATAAAGTATAAGTCACGTATACAATTATATTTTTTATTTCAAATTGTACAACTACATAATTACATAGAATTGAGAGAAATGTAAATAAATCATTTTTTATCGGCCTTGAGAGAGTTGTGATTCCGCCATAATTGATGTATCATATGTTGGATTGAATGATGAAGTTGATGGATACAAATCATCATTGATTCCTTCCCTATGAGGAAAGGTCACAGATGAAATCGTTATCCCAAAAGATGAGAGTTCTGGCATGATGACATCTCTTTCTAAATACTCCACCACTTGTCTCATCGTGGGCCTAGCTGAGGGGTTCATATTGGAGCAAAGCAAACCAAGCTTTATTACCAATTCCACTTCCTCAAAATCAAATTCACCACCTAAATTTGGATCAACCGCATTAGTTATCAAACCCTTTAACCAAAACCGGAACACCCATTCTATCAAAATGAACCGCTCTTGTTTCATTTCAATGGGTCTCCTTCCACAAGCAACTTCCAACAAAAATGCCCCGAAAGCAAATACATCGGTAGCTTCGGTCACCTTTCCGGTCCACATTTGTTCCGGGGCAAGATAACCTAATGTACCAACAACTTGGGTGGTATGAGGATCAGACCCGTGGTCATGTAATCGGGCCAACCCGAAATCACCCAATTTTCCATTTAATTCGTTGTCTAATAAGACATTACTAGCCTTAACGTCTCTATGGATAACAACTTGTTCCCATCCTTCGTGTAGATAGAAAAGACCCGATGCGACTCCCTTAATGATCGTGAAACGTTGGCTCCAATTTAAAGTAGGCCCTGATATGTTATAAAGTAACTTCTCTAAACTTCCTCCAGACATATACTCATACACCAATAATAGCTCTTTTTTACGTCGACAATATCCGATGAGTTGGACCAAATTACGGTGGCGAAGACGACCGATGCTCACGATTTCCGCCACGAATTCTCTCATGCCTTGCCATGATTCTTGGGACATTCTCTTCACGGCAACCTCCATTTTAGAACTTGGTAGTATCCCTCTATATACTTGGCCAAATCCACCTTTACATGATATATGTTAAAATCATCAATATGTAATACTAACATGTAATAATTTATTTACTGCTAACATATCAAATTAATTGGGAGTTAAAATTTTGAATGATTAATAACCCATAATTGTATTAGTTTCTACTAAATATGTAATATATTTTGATTGTAATTTTATTATTATAGACTAAATTTGAAAAGATAATTCTATTTGCCCACGATGGAGGCTTTAGTTCATAAACCTCCTTTCAAAAGAAATGAAAAAAGAGATGGTGCTTGTACAGTAGTAGGTTCGATGAGCTCATCATGCGTGGTATATCTTATATTTATTCAAATTATCGAACAAACTAGATATATAATAAGGATCATCATATATTAGCTGTCAGTGTATGAATGTAAGTTTTTTACATAAAAAGAAAAAGAGAAACAACGAAAAGGAAGTAACGTACCGGTACCCAATAATTCTTTGTTGCTAAATCCATTAGTGGCGAAGTAGAGATCTTTGTATTTGAACCGATGAGGCCCATATTCGAGCTCCCAATCCTCCATTTCCTCCGCAAACTTTTTCTTTCTTTTAAAATAGTAAACCAAAGCTGATATAATCGTTATTAATAGAACAAAACCCAAAATCGAAGGCATCCCGATTATCAAAAACTTTCTTTTCGGAAACTTGGACGACTTTGTCGGGCTAGTATTATTATTTGTAGGAAGCTTAGGAAGCAGAGAGAGATCAAGCTCCTTAGCTTGGCCATTCAGTTTGAAGCTCCATCCTAACAAATAATGGCGGTTGAAAATCGTACCGGTTGATGATGAAAACCCAACATACATAATGGGATTTATGTACTGAGACAGATCTTTATTTAGAGTGAGAAGCGGCAGAAACGGTTTTCCCAGATTAATTGGGGCCACGGTTACGTTCATTTGTTTCTTGACACCATCATATTCGATCCAAACCCGCCTGGATTCATCGCTAATCAAGCTCATGTTCTGAAATGTGCCATTGTTGTCTGAGTTATACGCGGTGTGCTTGGAATACACGGATTCCAGGCTGTCGATATCGATACCAACGTGATTGTTATCGATATCTTCAAATTCAGGGCTCTGTACTGTGTCAAACTCAACGGCTAATATGTGGTTAGTGCGGTTCGGGTTCATAGTCGACTTGTTGAAAAGACCCATGTAACTGTTTGATTTTGCCCCTGGTAAGCCCGGTTCAGGAGCAATGACAAAGCAGAGTCCGTGGCCACCGGTTTGGTTATCCGGTATAATACCAAAAACAAAGGAAGTGGAGAAGGAGATAGCCGAGTCATTTGTTGAGTTCTTGAAGATGATCGGGCTTGGATAAAAAGCGTGGCCAGATGTCTGCTGTGTTCGGTTGGTTAGGAACAAAATCCCATCAATGTTCTTGGCTTCACCATCCAAGTTTAGGTTGGTGGATTGGAAACCATTGAAGATGAAATCGGTGCTAGGTTGTGATTGGGTGGTGGATGTGATCAGGCATACAATTAAAGAGATTACTAGAAAAAGAAGAGACATTTTGTTGTGCACTTACAAAAGGTCAATAGAGAAAGAAATATGTACTGCACTAGTTGGATATTTTGGATTAATTTTGATCACGATGGATGAGGAAATAATTGAATATTGGTTTATTAGAATTAACAACATGATACTTTAAATGTTTAAACTTTAATATAACATATACGCGTTGTAAAAGTCCATCTTGATTTTTATATACCAAGCTTGTTTGGTGTCAACTATTTTTTTTTTTGCTAAGATTGTGTAAGCTATTTGATATTAAATTAAGATGATTTGACATTACTCATAACATATTTAAACTAGTTTAAAATAATTGTCAAGTATATTCTCATTAAACTATATATAGGTGGACAATGTTCTACTTTGTGAATTTCATTTTAATGTAAGAAATTAATAATTTGCCAATGGTTTGGTATATTATAAATAATAAGAATACTTCACAAACAAAAAAGAATAACACGAAGAAAAAAAATCACAAAAATAAAAATAAGAGCACAAAACAAACATGTTACCCATTAAGCTGTAGATCTTCAAGAAAAATTAATTTTTCGACCGACTTCACTGAAATTCCGAAACGAAATCTTAGAAATCGTTATAATAATAACATTAAATGTTCGACGATTTCTCTCGAACTAGATAGTTTATAAGAAATAATCGGATGATAATCCAAATATGTAGGTCCTTCATATGCTGTCTCAATTAAAACTTATTAGCAATTAACCAAAAACTCGAGCATTACATAGTGAATTTTATTCATGCGACAAAAAAAACTCTAAATATTAGTCATTCATTGACAATACAAAAGTAAGTATGTTGTTGATTCAATATTTTTGTGACATATACGATAATAACTTACCACAATATCACATTTTTCATTCAAATATCATCCGTAAAAATCCACCGTGAATAGTACTTTTGTAACCTCCGGAAAATCCTTGTTCCGAATAAAACTCGAGATTAGAGAAATTTTAACCTCAGTTTGGGTGTCAGTTTGGGTGTCAGTAATCTTTTTAAAATAAAATATTATTTTTAAAAATTAAACAAATGCTGACAGATTAAAATTAATTTTTTATTAAATTTGTAATAATCTTTTAAATTTTGAAATAATCAAATAACAATTTGATTAAAGAAATCTTTTATTTAAATTAATTAAAAATAATTATTTAAAAGATTATTTATTTGATAAAGAGCGTCAATTATTTTCAGTTTAAAATCAATAAAAAAAATGCATAAGTATATAAACGTATTTTTAACCAAAGTTTCGTTTTGGTTCGTAGTTTTGTGATACTTGGGAAAGGACTTTCGCGCTTTATCCTCCACACCCGTTTTAAAACGGTCTCTATTTTATAAAATTTTGGCTTTTGAAAATTGATTGTATAATATTTTATTTTAACCAATTATTTTTCCAGTCCTAGACATGAACATGTTTTCTTGTATTTAAAATTGTAACAATAATATTTAAATATTTGTACATGTTGTTGATGGCGTTGATTATGGAGAAATATACCCAAAGAATGTCACTTTGAAAGGCATTAGGGTTTAGAAATCCAAACGAGCCCTTATCAAAATACTATTTATAGAAAATATTCCAAAAATATTTTGAAATCATTTTCTATTTTTTAAAATTTTTAGAAAATAGTTTGGGATTCCAAAATTACAAAAATAGTTTTGGAAATTAAAAGTGCAAACAAATAGACCATAGGACCTGTGCCCTCGGTCCTAAATGCGCTTTTTTTCGGTCGAGGCTAAAAACCTCGGTCTTGGGTCAGAAGTTCCTCATTCGGGGTGCTGAATTCATCGGCCTTAAGTCATCTTGGGGCTAACTTCATCGGTCCTAGGTTTGGAAAATCTCGGCTAGGTGCAAGATTCCTCGGTCCCAAGTTAGAATCTTTGGTTGGATGTCAAAATTCTCGGTTAGACCTCTCGATCCTGGTCAAAATTCATCGGTCGAACCTCTCGGTCGTGGTCGTAATTCTTCGGTCGAATCTCTTGATCTTGACCGAAGATCCTCAGTCAAATCTCTCAATTTTGACCGAACCTGACTAGGTTCCTCGATCCTTAAGAACATCAAAACTACAAGTTTTGCAGTTTTGATTGAGACTTGAATTATTTGATACAGGGATTTGGATAGCTTCACAAAGCTCCTCGGATCATTATAAGCATCATCCCGATGTGTCATTTGATCGGGATGATAATTCATTCAACCAAAACAGTTTTGATGTAAAAATCAGGTTTTTGATCTTTTCGCTTTAATGAAGTATAAGGAGTTTGCCAATAATTTCCTTATGTTTCATATGATTGATTAAAACCAAAACATGGACACGGACAGTTTTAACCAATTCAAGAACTTTAAATTTTAATTTATTATAAAAATTTTGATTTTGATAAAACATGATCAGAATGGATTAAACATGATCAAAATAGGTTTCTAGCATCATTAGAAATATTTTGAGAAACTTTATGGGCTTCTATTCAATAGCTCAAGAACAGAAAATCCAATTTTCAAATTCAAATTTGGGGTTTTCTAATTTAGATTGATTGTGTTTGGTTTTAACAAAAAGCTCACCAATTATCCTAAGTTTATTTTCTCATCAAAAATTCAAATAACCAGACAATATAAAGAACTGTCAAAACTAAAATGTAAAAACTCCATTTCAAACTTATAATTTGATTTAGAGGATGATTGAAACTTTAACAAGAATTCGTGAACATTCATTAGATCTTAAGGAAGATTTGGGGATGCCTGAATCCGAGCTTGAAGGCTTTACACGGAATTTCCAAAAATCCAGAAACTTGATGTTTTAATGGCGGATTTCTAAATTTTTTTGATTGAAGGTTTGAGAGTGGATCTCTCACATTCAGATTGATCAAGAGGATATTTTTAGCCTCCTGAAGTCAGTTTGTGAAGCAAGTGGATCAGATTTAGTCAAAATCCATCAATTGCGTTTTTACTGTTCTAGATCCAACTTACCCGGTCATGTCATGATGATTCATATGATTGTAGGAGAAATGATCACCATGATAGGGTGATCATTTCAAGTTTCGAATCAGCCAATTTGGTGGATTATCGACAAAGTTCCATCTTTGACAAATCAAAGATGGGATTCATCCTTTGATGTTAGTCGTCGCGGGGAAGAAGACAAACTAGGCGTGAAACGACGTCGTGTAAACTCAAACTCATGACGCTCCATTAGCGTTACATCCACGTTCCGTCTGAGGTTGGGCGTTCCGTCGCATTTTAGCTAATGGTGTTGGGGCGCTCGTTAGTTGATCCCCTACTTCGCGAGCGCGGCTTCGCTCCGTTGCAGCGGACGACGCGGACAGCTCTCATAGGTGTTGGATGAGGATTCAAAGCCTATCTCAATGCTGTAATTTTTTCAGTTACAACTGATTACTGATATATATTTTTTATTTAACCGTAATGGTTTATTTGAAATTGTTTTTTCATTCATTCTTTTGGCTTTATTTTTTAAATCTTTTAAAATATTTAAAATAAATATGACATTTATTTTGTCAATTTATTTTATTTTTGTATTTTTTTTGGATGAAATAAATAACTTATTTAAGATAAAATAGATACTAACATTTATCCTAAATTATTTATTTTAATCCCTTTTATTTTTTTTAAATTAATTTGAGATAAAATGAATACAATATATATCCCAAATTATAATATTTATTTTCTTTGGCCATTATTCTAAATTAATTTTATATTTAATTATCACGCTAATTAATCCAATTAATATGTTTAATTAGGTTTTTGACATTAATTTTAATTATTTCAATTTTATTTATTCAACAATAATTAAAATAATTATTTTTAAATTTATAAATTGGTATGTAGTATAGTGTTATCGCTTCATTAAAAAAACGAGATCTTCGTAAAAATTTTAACTCTCAAAACTTCTCCCCACCAAAAAAAAATATCATATATTAGTTTACAATTGTTTTTTTTAATTCTTTTATTTAGTATTTGTTTATAAAAACGAGATTAATTCAACAATAAGTGTGTTTTGAATTCTCTTATTTAGTATTTGTTTATCAAAACGAGATTAATTTTATTTTTATTATAATTTAAATAGTTTAAATGATTTTAAAAAATTCATATTATTAGAAAGAGAAATAAAAATAAATTTAAAAATATATATTTGTGATTTTATAAACTCAAAAATTTGACTTTTAAGGATCGGAATATAGAATTGACTAGACATGCAAGTATTGATGTCCTCATATTCTCTCAAGTCAACTATAGACAAAAGTGAGGAAAACCCGTGTGGAATCTATATATATATTATTAGAAATTGTTTTTCCATCATTTACATCTAATACTCTCTTTTTTGGTGGTTTATATAATTATATATATAATGATCTTAATCTATTTTTTGGCCATTTGTAAATGTCTACGAATTATTTGATCCACGCAAAAAGAAAGAGTATTTAGAAAAAAAATAAAAAAAAATAAAGATTGGGACTTGTATATAACATTTTCTGTTGGAATCCTTTCTATAGTATCCCAACTAGGAAAAACAAAAATATATTGATATTATTGTGTCTACTTGACACAACAATATTAAATAATAGTAGATACAAGGCAATTGTTTAAATTTTATAGGATATATTTTTATAATAAATTATTCAACTCATTATATAATTATAAAAACATTTGGTAAGTTCAATTTAATAATATTTTTTCTTTTCATGAGTATTATATATATCACAGCACAACTAGTAAGAGATAATGGCAAGCAACAAATATAGAGAAAAGATTAATAACTTTTTCCAGGTTTTTAATTTAAAATAAAAAACTAAATTTGAAGGATAATTTATTCAAATTAAGGAAAAAGTCAGCAAGAATATAATTAATAGTCTCAACTAAATGACATAAACTAATCAAAAACCATGGTAGATGGCAGAAGGGATCCCTATTACGGGCCGGATTCTCATGTTCCGTCTATTTTCCTTGGAGGAAAAGAATGGTAAAAAAAAATTAAATTTGGGGAACAAACTAAACAAGAGGAATCCCTTGTTAGAGATCATCCTAAGTAGACGGGATACGAAGATAACATTTTTTATTATTATTAACGACAGTATTTGTTTAATGTTGTTAACTCCTTATGTGGGAATTCATAAAACAAGGTAAATAAATACAATTAAAGCCCAAGATGTTCATAAGGTATTTTTTTACCTATTTTTGCTATTATATATTTTTGTCAAAAGAATACGATATTTGAAATCTAAACTAATTAAGTAACATAAAAATAGTAATAAATAACTAAAGGCATTTAATGTGTTTGTGGCAAGTTTAGCGCCTGGTTAAATAATTAAATGTGTTTGCGAGCTACATACTTAGTTTGTTGTTCCATTTTTGAAAAAAAAAATCCCTAACCTTATGATCGGCACGACGACACGATAGGCACATCCACGACACGATCGACATATGCGACACGATATTGTCTTGAGTCGGAAGTCAAAAAATCAGCGTCGAAATCACCATTGATCAAAGAAGCGCGATCGGCACGGGCGGCATGGCTCGATCTGCACGGACAACACGTTATTGTCTAGCATCGTTTTGTTGTGCAGTTGGCTTTGCCTGTTTTTTTGGTTTCTTTTGGATGCTTTTTGGGAATCTACTAGTTGTTGTCTACTGTGCAGTTTGTTCCTCAATCAGGTTGGTTTGGGTTGGGTGCCTTTTGTTGACTCCTCTATTGTCATCTGGTGCTGTAGATTATTGTTGTTGATTTCTGCTGTAGGTCTGAATTGTTGTTGGTTGCTAAGGCATTTGGTTGTCTGCTGTGCAGGCTGAGTCACGATGAGCCTACGCTCGACTAGCCTCCTCAACCGACCTAAAAGTACAAGGAAAAATAAAGGGAGTCTAGAGAAATTAGCTGAAAGGGATGCCACTTTTTCTAGGTGTCCGACCGGTCACAACGCTACTGATGCAGATGATGTTGCCTTCAATCCAAATGTTGCATCGACCAGTCACATGGTTGGTCAATCAACCGGTCAAGCCCGTCTTCCGACTCATCTCCCAACCGGCCATGATGCCCCTCCCTAACCGGTCATGTATACTCCACCCCGACCGGCATGGCCGTTGTCAACCAAACCACCAGTGCTACTCATTCGACAGGCCATGTCGCTGCCACCCTGGTCGGTCACGATGCTGTTTTTCCAGTTGGGCTCATCTCAACCACTACGGCATGTCACGACATCCCCACCGCTCAAATCCTCGATAAGTCGTGGACTATGGGACGAAATAAAATCACAAATATGGCGGGCATTCGGAACCAAATTCTCAAGTCCCTCGCCTAGTTCCAAAGGCATGAACTTGTCATGACCACTAAAAGGAGCGAGCAAATCATTTGCCAATTCAAAATCCGATTCGAGCAAGATTGGAACTCATTTGACAAAGCTGAATACAAAGAAATCATTTTGTGGTCGGTTGGTGTCATGAGGGAGTTCTACAAGTGCCCCAAAACATATGCATACACTACACAAACAAATGCAAACCGAACATGGCAAACCAACAAGGTTTGGGGCAAAAACGGGACAACTAATAGAAGCAAGCTCAATGTGGATCATATCCTAAAAATTAAAACACTCGAACACCCGCTCCAAATTGAACTCCCCTTGGAAATTGAAGAGGGATGCGTCAACGATTGGAAGCGAGTTGTCATCGGTCACTTCATGAGCACTCATAAGGCCCCATTCTGAGCAATCAATGCCGCCCTTTTCTGACAATGGAGCGAAAAGGGACTCAAAAAAGTTAAAGTCAACGACTTTGGCTATTTCTTCCTCACTTTTGGCACGGAGCCTGAATCCCAAGCCATTGCCGACTCATATTTCACCTTCATGTTCAACTTATGTTTCATGCTCGCCAAATGAAATGAAGAAATGGACATCAATAGCAAACCGCCACAATCCGAACAAGTGTGGGTGAGACTGAGAAACATCTCACTGCACCTTTGTAATGCCAAAACACTTGCCTACCTCACCAGACTCATTGGAAAGCCGCTTAAGCTCGATCCCAAATTTGACTCGTTTGTATGGGTCATGTTTTCCCGCGTTTGTATTGAGATCGACTCAATAAGTACAAAACCGGAAAAATTCGAGTTAAGATACTAGAATGGAAACATGGCCACCATTGAGGTCATGTACGAACAACCAGAAAAAAAGGACAGGGAATATAAAAGAAGCTCGTGGCCACTCCCAAACAAGAGAATGTCAAGGTGGTCAAGAAATCCTATATCGAAATTTTCAAAGCAAATAAAAGCCACAATGAACATTTGATCGAGAACCAAACCGATCCCGATCCCACTAAGCCTGAAACTGATGCCCTTTTCCCACTAATTAGGTTCGAAAAGCCCGACGTCGATGTGGATGATAGCGAAAGCCAAAGCATCTCGAAAACCATGAGCTCTGAAACCAAAGAAAGCCGTAACATTGTCAAAGAAACCACCTTAAGGGAAACAACTCATACTCTCAACTCCAAACTCAAGTCAAAAGAAAAAAGTGACAAGAGAAGCTAGAGAAGATGAATAAGCCGGAACTCTATCCGGAAAAAAATTCCAAAAAGACCTAAGGGTGGCAAGAAAGAAGGAAAAAAAGAAAAAGGACAAAGACAAGAGAGACGAGTCCGAGGAAATCAACCCTTATTCTCTTGTTTTAGTTGATTGGTTGTTAGTTTCATTCCTTATTCACTTTTGTACTTTGATTTATTGTCCGTGTGCGTTTCTTAGGCCAACAGTGGATTCCTCATGGCCATCGTGTGTTGACTTTGAGCAAATTGTTGTAAGCTAAATTTCAGCTCTTATACTCCTTTTACCATTTTCGAGTCTTTTTAGTTAATGGCATAAGCCATTTCTCAAAAAAAAATGTAAGGATGATAACATTTTGAAGGATTTTCAACGGTCGTTTGAGATTGTTGAAGGTTCTACGATTTTTTTCCAACCAAAATACCCACCAGAAAATAATGGGGATATAACGTCATTGTTTTAGACACGCAAATCTAGCTGCCTCAATCCACGTTTCCCAACACGCACCGATAGTTTCTGGCATAACCTAGTGAATATCAGTAATACTCTAAAGAAAACTCCAAATACTAGTGACACCCTTACAATGTAAAAGGAGATGAGGAGTCGTCTCCACATCCTTAAGACACAGACGACACCAACGAACTAAGATAAGATCCTTGCGCATACATACATCATCAGTTAGAATGCCACAGTGGATCAACCTCCACCCAAAAAAAGAGACCTAAGTGGTAATCTTAGACTCCCATAATTTCTCCCAGCACAACATAGTTGGAATGACTCTATTAAATAGATAATAACAATATCCCACATCAAACTTGTACAAATTTCTCCATCGCATCGTATCTTGGTTCAACAGAGTCACCCCTTTGTTGACTACTAATGATAAAAATCTACCTTGAGAAGAACTTTCCTCAAATGATAATCTCCTTCTATATCTGATACAATGCGCAAACCCTTGAGAGCGATGGTCGTACATAATTTTAACTATGACATCTCTACAAATAGTTATAGAGGCCAACACAAGGAAGAGTACAACAAAACTCTTATATCCACACCATCATCCTCCAAAAATTGGATCGATCAACTGTCACCCACGGTAAACAAAGAGTATTCATGATAGCTTTTCCACATGATTGATATGTCACTTCATATGCTACATCCCACGGGTGATTGGATATTTTTGTAAACCAACTAGACCAATCCAACCCATATTTGCTTCTGATCATATTTACCTAGAGACTTCCCTATTCTGAACCAAACATGCACACCACTTTGATAATAAGGCCTTATTAAAAGTACAAAGGTCACGAAAACCCAAACCTTCTTCAACTTTGGGCATTTTTACTTTGTCCCAACTAACAAGATGTGAAAATGAAAACTCAGAAGACCCCCATAAAAATTTACACATCAACATCTCCATTTTTATTGTCACGCTTTTAGGAATCATAAATAAGTACATCATGTAAGTAGGCATAGATTCCAATGTACTCTTGATGAGGACCATATATACGACCTCCCTTAGATATTAACTTGCTTTTCTAGATAAGGAGTTTTTTCCATCTTAGAGATAATCGGCTCCCAAGAGACTTTAGATGGAGCCTTTCCACCTAGTGGAAGACCAAGATACGTGGCCGGAAAACATCCAATGCCAAATCCAAGAATACCCACCAAACGAGATCTTCTCCTAGCTAACATAAAATTAGAGAAGAAAATTTCAGCTTTGCCAAGATTAATACGAAGTCCCGAGCAAGTGCCAAATAACCAAAAAATATCACGAAGGTGCTTGAAATTTATACGGGAAGCCTAAATCATATAAAGTGTATCATCAACAAACAACAAGTGAGAAATGGAAAACGAAGCTCTCCTCGATCCGCAATCAATCTCATGGATTAGTCCGTTATTTCACCGAATATCATCATCCTATAAAGAGTTTCCATGACAATGACAAACAAAATGGGGACAATGGGTCACCCTACCTAATCCCTTTCGAACTCTCGCAAAAGCCTTGAGAACTACCATTCACAATAACAGAAAATTTAGCCGTGAAAATACAAAATTTTATCCACCGGGTCCACTTTTTGCCCATTCTCATCCTAGCAATGACATCGAAGAGAAAGTCTCAAGTAACATAATCATAAGCTTTTTCAATATTAAGTTTGACGAAAGCGCATTGAGCACCATTAGAGTTAGTTGAATCAATGCACACATTGACAATCAATATCGCATCAAAGATTTGATGCCCTTTAATAAACGCCATTTGATTAACAAATATAATTGATTCTAACACAACACGCAACCTATTTATCAAACATTTTGAAATAATCTTGTAAAAGGACATGACTGAACTTATAGGCCTAATTTTTTTTAGGTCTATAGTTCCTGAAGCCTTGCGAATGAGAACAATCAAGGTAGAACTTCAGCTTTTATCGAAAGAAGAGAAACGATAAAAGTGTTCAATAGCTTCCATAACATCCCCCTTAAGGAAGGTCAACACCTTTTTGAACAAACCCAAAGTGAAACCATCGCTACTCGGAGCCTTGTCACTACCGCACGCATTAATAGCATCTTCTACCTCTTACACCATAAATCGTCTCTCAAGAATACATTTCTACTAAGAACTAATAGCCACAAAATGTTTGTCGTCTAACTTTGGCCTATCGATAAATAGTTTGAGAAATAGATTCTTATAAAAATGGATAATGTTTGCAGAAATTGCTAGCTCACTCTAATGAGTAACCCCAAGAATCGAGATAGAATTAATCGAATTATTTCTAGCCCGAGCATTGGAAATACTATGAAATAACTTTGCGTTCTTATCACCGTATCTTAACTAGGTAGCCTTTCTACTCTGAAGAGCTCCGATTTCCTCTTCCTTGTATAGTGATAGCAACTCACTAATCAAATAAATTTGAGATCTAATCTTAGAATCCAATAACTCTCGCACCTCTTCATCCCCATCAATAATTTTGATCTTATATCATAAAGTATCAACCTTATATCGAAAGCAATCACTGTCCCCTACAAACCAACTTTTAAGTAGTGTCCTAAGATCTTTAAATTTAACAAAAATTATGGAAGAATGTGAACCACGTATCACTTGGTTCTCCCACAAAGTTTGCACCCTCGAAAGGAAATCTGGTCTGATCAACCATTTATTCTCGAACCTAAATGGACGACACACCCTCAAAACCAACATACGCTCAATCAAGATTGGTCGATAATCGAAGCAGCTCCATGGAAGAACTTTCTAGAAAACATTAGCTACCCCACGAAAAATTGAATCGCTTACAAGAAACCTGTCTAAACGAGATTGAACGAGCCCACCGTGGTCGTCTCCTCTCCTAAACGTATATTGACATCCTTCTAATGTTAAATCAACAAGTTCGAGATTCTTCATGGGTTTAGAAAACTCACGCATACCGCTCGTGAATTTTCTCGCACCTTTTTTAGAAGGGGATCTAACCTCATTCATGTCGCCCACGAACACAATAGGAAGATCCCATAGACAAGAAACACTAGCCAACTCAAAGAAAAACTTCGTCTTTAGTTGTGGAAGGACAAACCCATAACAGCCGAGAAAACTCACCTAAAATTATTCCCATGATTTTTCAACTGAACGCTCACAGAAAATCTTCCAATACTAACATCCATTTTTTCAAACATGACATCATTCCATGCCACTAAAATCCCACCCGAGGCTCCCACAAAATAAAGAGATTCTCAACCACAAAGCTGCCAATTATAAATATCCCTAACAACCCAATTATCCATACGCTGCATCTTCGTCATGCTAAAACAATAAATACCACATTCGAGAGTACCCATCAGAGACTTAAGTACCATACGCTTATTAGTATCATTGATCCCACAGACGTTCCACGCAATAATCTTTCCAATCATTAGGTAAACTGATTATAGTACACCTTACTCGGCTTCGAAACTCGTTTCTCAGTCTTTAAATAACCGATAGGGAGTGCAGGCTTTCTCATTTCTCTACGCTCATAGCTATACAAAAGTGAAGGAATTTCATGAACTTTCGGCCACACCTCCGTTTCGGCATCAAGAACTGTCTCATGGATAGGAGATATATTTTCATTTACAGAAATATTATGGGTTGAGAAACCCTCGCAAACCTCCTCATAAATATCATACTCGGGTTCTGAGTCAACAGACTCTTCTTCTGAAACAACATGCGTGTACACAGGTGAATCAGGATATAAAGTTCTGATAGGGGGAGTTAAAGGAAACATTGGTCATAGGAGATATAAATTCATCCTCGAATAATTTCACTGGACTCATTAGCAGCCAACTCAGAGATACGATGCAGGATCATTGTCAGCTGAAGCTCAGTACGTGTTGGAGATCCATATAACCATCAATCATGTTCTTAAGTATATTAAATTTAAGTTTGTCAATTTCTTGATTATTTGCAATATAGTTTTAACTTTAATTTCTAGCAACACTTTTGATTATGGCTTTTAAGTCATATTTTTTTGTTTTTATATTTCAGTTTTTTTATTCTTTAGTCCTCATATCACAATCTGTGGTTGTCTTTCTTCTTTAGTTAATAAGATTTTTCCTTTGATTATATTGCTTTATCTCAACAACATCCACTTTTTACTAAAACTTACTTTATTTTTGTTTTTATAAATTATTAACAGAAAATTATTATTAATGTACAATTAAGTTAGGGTAATCGAAACGATCAATGTGAGAAACATATAAGAGTTTTTTATCTTCTACATTAAGGGACTGAGGCAGCCCAAAGGCGAGAATCGACACTTGGTATATTCTAATATACTAGAATAACAACTGTTTTTTTTTTTTTATAAAATAGACAGTCAATAACTATAGCAATCACTCTAAATAAAAATGTACTAATATTATATACCTCTCGGAAGATAGGCCAAATTCTGGTCAGAATTTACCCACGGAATATATCTAGTTGAAATTGATTGGTAGAAGCTTGGTAGACCCGGTACCATATCAAATCTATTTAATATTCAAAATCTAACAAATGTTGAAAATATACAAATCTACATAATTATTAGGTTTAAAATCTTACAAATTTAGACAAATGATCAACTAACCGATCAAATAAATATTTTTTCAGATTAAGTTACAGAATATCCCTAAGGCCAAACAAAATGATGGACAAAGAAAGAAACAACTAATTAGTATAGAACAATTTATAAGAATAAGTTACAAAATATATTACTCAAATTCCTAGAAATGCCAAATTAACAACCATAATCCATAATGAGCCCGTGCCATGCACACACATAAAAGGGTTTTATAAGTGAAAGTCTTACAATTAAAAAGGAAAGAGAAATCATCCTTTGTCTAAAAAGGTTTTATAAGCAATACAATTAAAAAGGAAATAAATCAGCATCTGCCTCCCGATAATAATTCCGGCGTAATTGATGTATCCAAAGGTTGGATTGTCGGATGAGGTTAATGGATACAAAATCATTGATTCCTTCTTTACGAGGAAATTTCACTGATGCAATCGTTTGACGAGAGCTCTGGCATGATGACATCTCCGTCTAAATATTAGAGCAAAGCAAAGCAAAGCAAACCGAGCTTCATTACCAATTCCACCTCCTCAAAGTCAAATACACCACCTAAATTTGGATCAATCGCATTAAGAATCAAATTATTTAACAAAAAATGAAACACTCATTTTATCAAAATGAATTGCACTTCATTCATTGCAATTGGTCTCCTTCCACGTGCAACTTCCAACAAAAATGCCCCGAAGGCAAACACATCATTAGTTTCGGTAACCTTCCTTGTCCATATTTGTTCTGGGGCAAGATAACCCAATGTACCAACTACTTTAGTGGTATGAGGATTGGATCCATGGTTTTGTAATCGAGCCAAACCAAAATCACTCAAATTTCCCGTTTAATTCTTTATCTAATAAGACATTATTGACCTTAACATCTCTATGGATAACAACTTGTTCCCATCCTTCATGTAGATAGAAAATACCCGAAGCTAAAATGTTGACTCCAATTTAGAGTGTGTCCACACATATTATAAAGAACCCTCTCTAGACTCACTAGTAGAAAAAAAAGTATGTGTGAGGATTAATACCTCTATATACGTGCCCAAATCCACCTTAAATTCATTATTGTCGCAAAATTCATTTGTAGTAAAGTATATATCTTTGTATTTGAATCTATAAGGCCTTACTTGAGCTCCCAATCCTCCATTTCTTCTGCAAACTTCTTCTTTTTCTAACATAGTAAATCACAACTGTCTATGTTAAGTTATGGAACCTACATTAATATATATTCTATAATATTTAATTAAAGTTTATTGGGTTTGGGCTTAGGTTTGGATTTGAACTTGACCAAAATTTATTTAAGTTTTATTATCTAAATGTTTACCCTATAAATATGTTATTATTAATTGTTTACATTCATTAGACATAATTTTAGAGAGATAAAGTCTGAAGCAAAATTTATGTATTTCATCCTTTTCATAGTGAAATCTGGTGGTGACTGAAGTGAACGTAGTTCATTTGAGTGAACCACTATAAATCGGTGTCTTCTTGTGTTCTTCTTTTCTTCAATTATAAATCATTTCAAGCATATCAGATTTGAGAATCCAAATCTTAACAATTGGTATTAGAGCAATGTTAGACTAGATTAGAGCATTGGAAACGATGGCAAGTGAGAAAAGTATATGACACATGCTTAGAGGATTTGATGGAACTGATTATGCATTCTAGAGGATGCATATTTAGAATTATCTCTATAAGAAAGAAACTTCATGTTTCTTTCAATAAAAAACTAGAGAATATGGATTAAGCTAAATGGAAACTCCTTGATAGATAGGTTTTGGAATTGTTCGATTGACGCTAACCAAGATAGTTGTTCACAACATAGCAAAGGAGAAGATCACCATGGTAAAATACAATCCAATGCCTTGTTTGGTTTGGATTTTTTAAATAATCCAAACAAAATGAAACATCATTTCACTCTCCTCTCATCTATTACATCACTCAAATCATTAACCAAAATACTAAAATACTATTTATTTTAAATTTTATTGATATATATATATATATATCAATATCCTTTAAATCTTTTACCAAAAATAATCATTACCTACTCAAAATCATCAACAATCATTATTTTTTTCCTACCTCTACGTATTTTAAATAACCCAAATCCGAACAAGGCGCAACAAAGTCAAACTAACTCTGACATTTATAAAACATAAAAAAATAAAACAAATTCCATTATTCATTTAAGGGTAAAGATTAAAACTAGATTGTAAAAATTAATTAATCATAAATTAATCGAAAATAACTTAAAAGATCACCAACACTATAACCAACATTATTCGTATATGTTTATCAATATGAAATGAAATACTAAAATTTACAATCCTTGTCTCTTTTATATTATGTTCTTCTCTTAATGACCTTGTCATTTGTTTAGGATTAGCTTATGTTAATTGGACTTTGTTCTTAGGTCCATCGATCTATTTAGGATTAACTTTCTATTTAAACTCATTTTATATTTGATATATATATATATATTAAACTTATAAGAAAATTAATATAATATTAATATTATTATAATTTATCATATTTTGATAATATTTTTTTATTAAACGAAAAAAAAACTAGCATGACAACGTCCTACCGCCATGACTCCCGCTTAAATTTAAAACGTTATTTTGTGATAATATCTTACCAATATATTATATTTATATTATATGAAAATCCAAATAATATGATATAAATGATAGTTGTTTAAGTACAATAAAAAAAATACTAAAACACTAGTGTTCACCTTATCATCAAACACACAAAATACAACCATTAATCATTTGAGAAAAACAATTAATCATTTGAAAAAAAAAGAAGAAAATATAAACAAAAATGTTCATTAATTATTCTTCAAATATATTAATTTTTATATATTATAGATTTATTCCTCTATTGTAAATCAAGTCTTGGTCAAGCCAACTTGGTGGAATAGATAGAAAAAGATAGATTAATTTATATAACCGTACTACTATTGAATTAATTTCAATGAAGAACAAGTCATTCAAGCAAGATAATTTATTTCTCTTATATTTTTCAAATTGTTAATTAATGCATTTATTGTATGGACCACCAAAACTAAATTAATAGTATATGAAAATACAGGTTGAGTACTGAAAATTGAAGACCAACATGGCCAAACCATTTATAATTGTGAAGGACCAACTTGATAATACAATTTTATTTAATTTAAGGATTAATAGTTTATCTGTTCATTTTATATATAAAAAAATAAAGAACATAATATAGTTTATTTTGAAACAACTAAATTTTTGAATAAATATCCAATTTATATAATTCTTTCTCTCTTTAAATTGTTTCTTAATTTTGTGATTTTAACAACTGTACGTTTCAAATCTTTTCTCTACAAAATTAATATTAAAAATCAATTACATTGACTGAATTAATCTGCTAAAACTTCATATCCGTTAAATGGTTCAAAACATTAACAATGTGACTTAATCCGATCGATTTAAATTTATATAATCTCTTTTATAATTTAATTTTAACTTAAATATGTTAATAATTTATTGATTTTCTTCCTTAGATAAATTTGTTAAAATATATATATATACATATAAACGATGGAATTGATGAATAATTAACTAACCGATCCAATTATGGCTATAATCAAATTTTATAACTGGATTGTTTTTTTTATTCTAGATTAAGTTGATAATCGAACTAAGAACTACCCTATATTCCGAGTCAATAAAAGATAAACTTGTAATATGTATTTACAAGAGTTGGTATTTGTCATCGATTTAAAAAAAAACATTTTTTTTATCGACGAGTTTAGAAAATTTGGGACGCTATTTCAAAAATTATTTTGAAAATGTGAGGGAAAATAATTTTAAGGTTTGAAAAAATTAAGTTTATAAAACAAAGTTTGTAGACAACTCCATAGCTTACTATCTCGTCGAATCTCGAAGAGATTGAATTTTTTTTAATGGGAAGTATGTCATAGGTCTACTTTAACTTTTTCCATATTAATTAACCTCACGAGTATAGAGTCACCACCTAATTAAAAAATATGAAATTAAGAGAGTGAGTTCGGCGTTTGGTTACGTGTGGGAAATAATTTTTAGATGCTAAGTCCCACAACGCTCATAAGGTCTCTACTAATTAATTTTGTTTATTCCTTAATTTTTCTTACGCTATACGGTTTAGAATTTTCTATTTAACATTCGAAGGGTTTGCATTAGATAAAAGCCAAGAAAATAATAGACAAAGACAAAACTTAAAAGAAAACTCAAACAAATAATTCACACATAAAGTCATCCAAAATAATCAAAACTAAGCAAATTATTGATCAAAATTTAATTGGCTTAAGTCTAGGTTAAAATAAAAACTTTATTGAAGTGAATTATATACAGGCTCTAATTTTTTTTGTTTTTTTAGAAAAAATTATTTTGAGTTCAAAAGAGAATAAGAGTGCTAAGTCTAAGAAAATTATAATTCTAAGTTAGAGTTAGGTTCAATTTTTGATAAAAAAATTTGATTTTAAAAAATTTTCTAACCTAGGAAGTCAAAATTTTTTCTAAAAGAATACAAAAGTGTCAACAAAAATAAACAAAATTAAATAAAAAAAAAATCGGATGCTGGGGTCCAAGTCCCTTTTGTCAGTCCTTGGTCAGCTTCAGGTGCAGGAGTTCCTAAGTGTCGCTAAAGCTAACAAATTACTTTTCTTCCCTTTCTTAACCTGATCTTAGCTAAAAAAATTATTTGGTCATCCAAATGGATCCCACAATTAACTTGAAACTTCCTAGAATGATTACTCATACATATACATATATTAACATTTTTATAAATCAAAATCTTAATTTTAAAAATATAAAATAAAAATTAAATAAATCAATTTAAGGTAGATTATATTTATATTTTTTTGTTGTTGTTAGATTTTGGAAATATTTTCAATCAAAAGTTATAAATCTAACATTAAATCCTAATTTTCTTGAACCATATCGTTCGCTTTTGGCTCAAGAATATCAAGATTTAAATCAAGATCTATAGGTTTTGATCTATGGTCTTTCAAATGGTTAATTCATGAGCCGATTTTGATAAAAAAAAAATTGGATCAAATATCCTTGTTTAATTTTTGTTTTCTTTTTTTTTATTATTTTATTTATTTACATGGTTATGTTATTTACATATTTACATTGATATGATGCATAAATTAAAACCCAAACACAAAGGAATTAAAGCATACAAACATTATGAAATGAAAAAGGAAAGAAACATGATATATTGATTGCAAAAGACAAAAGCAAGGGTGAAGATCAAGAACTTATAAAAGGGTTATGGTTCTTGATTTCGATGATCTAAATCTTTAGATCTTAAGAAAGACTTGTGACCGATTTTACAAGAATCGGTGCTTGTTTAAGAGATTCGGTTTTGACAGTTTAGGGGCAATTAGGAATAAAAAATTTGTGTAAGTGCACAAGGGTGTGTATTTATAGAAACTCTAAAGGCCCAATGCCCATTTAACACCCTTACACGTTGAAATATTTAAAAATGTAGCAATCTCAACTTGAATATGTCACTAAATGTCCAGTGTTATCCAATGGGTTTAAAACCTAATTAAAAAAATGATGTAATACTTGTTATTTTATTTTTTAATTAAAAAATGACCAAGTCTTGGAGCTCCCTCTACAACTCATGTACATTTGAATCTTTCTATTTTTCTTTTTATTTTGCCCCCAACAGTTCTCCAACATTATTGAATCTTTCTCTTTCCCATTTTGATTTTGCCACAACTGTTTTCTTTCATTTTCCTACAAAATTTTATTGAAAATAAAATGATAAAAGTGAAAACAAAATAATTATAATAAAAAACTTATTATTATTCTTTTTAAAAACAAATAATCATATTTATTCCTAATTAAAATTTAAACAAACTTTACTCTTAATTTAATTTAATGGAGAGACTAAGTTCTACAGCAATAAACTTAGTCTTATACCCAAAAAAATTTATTTAATTAAATTAACCTAATCTAATTCATTTAATTAACAAATTCAACCAAACAAATTGAAAGAATTTGTTAATATGAAAATAAAAATATTTTTATGTTAAAACTTTATTATTTTAATTTTTATCCTATGTTTAATGTTTAAGGTGATTTAATTAATTAAAACTCTTTTACATAAAAAAAAAAAAAACTTATTTAATCAAAACTCAATTAAACAAATCATTTAAACAAAAATGTTAAAAAATCTTTAAACATAAAAAAAAAAAACATTTTTTCTCTTTTAAAAATTCATTTATTATTTAAAATGTTTTCCTCTTTTAAAAATTCATTTATTATTTAAGATAGTATTAAATGATAATACCTTTAATTTAAGGGTATTATCATTTAATATAGTAACTTAGGTCAATTATCACCTTAACTTTATTTAAAATCCAAAATTAATTTTCTTGAAAATTCAATTATTTAAAAAATATTCTTTTTTAAAGTATACAAATTGGGAGTGAGTAATGAATATCTATAGTATTTACAACTTGCTTGGACTATTGGAAAACCAACTTAATGAAACGGCTGTAATTAATATAGGAAATAAATACTAATACTTATGCCATCCGTCAAACAAATAGACAATCAAATTAATGGGATGTCAAATATTATCATACAAAGGGATTAACTCAACTTGGGTCTTCCTCCCTCCTGGTGCATCTCTAAAAACAACAACTACCACATTTAATAGTGTCTCATCTTCTAAGTCCACCCACAATACATCCCTACACAACCTAATCTTCCAAGACAACTTACCTTAGACCATTTTCCAATTCCATTCCATTACCTTCACCAATCCAACTTACCATAAACTCTTACCTAACCCCCTTAACATATGAGAAAATATAAAATTTAGATAAAATTTTCAAAAAAAAAAAATATTATCAAACAAGCTCTAGGATATTACATTATCATTATTATTATTGATATATTTTTTTTTGTTAAAGTTTGTTTGATTATGATTATTTAGATGATAGTTATTTTTAGGATTTTTTATTCGATTATTTTAGTGTTTTTATAATTTATAGGTATTTTTATCTCTCATATTATATCATTTTAATTTATTTTATCCGAAACAAATAATTAACATCATAGTATGACAGTTCCTAACATTTTAAAAATAATAATAATAATAATAATATTCTTTTACTGGTTAATATGATAAAAAAATTCGTAAATCACATCCTCTTATGTATTTTTTTCCTTTCTTTTCCGATTTCATTTAAAAATAAATAAATTTTAAGTCCACCCTAAACATAGTTTAGGATGCTGTTGCAATCCAAGAAATCAAAATATCGGATTCAGAACTGTTGTGCGAAATGTAAGAAAGTGATGAACAATGAAGTATAGAAAAACAGATAAAGAGAGATTTCTTATAGTCAAAGATAAAAAGATTACAGCAAATGAAAAAGACTACAACTATAAAATAATGAAAACAAGAAAACGTAAATACTTAACTTAATTAAGCATAACTATAGAATAAATGTGATGTAACTGAAATTAATATAAACCATAAACAAATTGATAGTTGATATTAATTCTTATACTAAAGGCAAAACGTTACAAATCTCCACATTGCCTTAGTATTACCCAACAAGAAGAGCCTGATCAAACTACTTCCAACTGTCAACATTTAGCAAGTCCAAACAATGAGTGAATTTGTTAAGTGGGACCGGCTTCGTGAACATGTCAGTAGGATTATAATGCATGTTAATCTTCTTTAACTTGATTCTCCTCTCGGTACGAAGAAAATGATAACGAACATTAATATATTTGGTTCTATCATGATGCACTTGATCGTTGGTCAAACAAATAACACTTAAGCTATCACAAAAATAATTGCCTGATCATGATGGATATCAAGATCACTGATTAATCCTTTCAACCATATACTCAGCCTCGGTAGTGGACAACGTCAAAGTCGACTGTAATGTTGCCTTTCAACTAACCACAGAGTCACCAAGGGTGTAAACATAACCAGTCATTGATCTTCTACCATCGATATCTGCAACATAATCTGAGTCCAAATAACTAGTTATGAGACATTGTTTATTACTCCCATAAATGAGACCAACATCGGATGTGCCTCTCAGATAGCGAAATATTCTCTTTATCGCTTGTTAGTGCTCCTTACTAGGTCGAGACATAAACCTGCTAACAACACTAACTGAATACGCAATATCAGGTCTAGTGCATACCATGACATACATTAAACTACCCACCGCACTAGCATATGGTACATGAGACATGTATAACTTCTCATCTTCAGACTGTGTGCGAATGCAGACAAATGATTGGTAATAGCTGCAAGAGTATTGAGAGCCTTTGATGTACTCATCCCAAAACGAGACAACATTTTCAAAATATAACTCTTCTGTAAAAGAAATAACTTCTTTTGAACTCGATCTCTTACTATTTCCATGCCCAGAATTTTTCGTGCTCCACCTAGATCTTTCATATCAAACTCAGAACTGAGAAGGTCTTTCAGCTTTTGAATCTCCGAATTTTTTTTGGCTGCGATTAACATGTCTTCTACATACAGGAGTAAATAAATCAAAGAACCATCACCAATTTTGTTTTGATAGACACAACAATCATATGCACTCCTATTGTAACCATGTTCAATCGTGAAATTGTCGAACAACTTATACCACTATCGAGGAGACTGTTTAAGTCCATACAAAGACTTTTTCATGCTACAATCATGTGTGTCTTTACCAGGAATAAGAAATCTTTCACGCTGACTCACCAGTATATCCTCATCAATCTCACCATGTAAGAAAGTCGTCTTTACGTCTAATTACTCGAGTTCCAGATTTTGATGTGCTACTATAGCTAGTAGTACCCTGATAGAAGTGTGTCGGACTATAGGTGAGAATATCTCATTGTAGTCTACGCCTTCCTTTTGACTGAATTCATTTGTAACTAATCGTGCTTTATATCTGGTCCCTTCAGCACTAGAGGTTCCATCTTTCCTTTTGAAAATCCATTTGAACCCAATGACTCTTCTCCCCTTAGGTAAAGTAACTAGTTCTCATGTATTATTCTTGTGAAGTGATTCCATTTCCTCACACATGGAAACAATTCATTGCGCAGCATCACCACCATTAACAACTTCAATGTAAGAAGATTGTTCATTATGTATGACATCTTCAGTTACCCGATGTGCATAACTTACTATTTCTTCAGTATCATTCATAGAGGGACTGGTTGTCCTACTTCTAGGACCAGTTGAGATTTTTCTTCCCTTGATTGAATGAATTAACCTGTTAGGAGCTTTAATTTTCCTTCTAGGTCGTGTTGTAATGCAAGATTGACTTTTAGGTACTCCAAATTGATAAACTTCCTCAGATGGTTTATCAATATCGTGTGTCATGTTAGTTTGAACTGGAGCCACCTCAAGCTCCACCTATTTCTCGGTACTATCATTTTCTCCAAAAGTGATGGCTTGATAGAGGAGTTAAGTATAAATATTTCATTAAATGTGACATCCCTACTAAGGATTACTTTACCTTCAGAAGATGACCAGATTTTGTATCCCTTGACTCCATCTCCATATCTCATGAAAATACCATGTTTTTCCCTTGGTTCCAACTTCCCTTCATTAACATGATAGTAAGATGTGCACCCAAAGACCTTCAAGTGAGAATAATCAACGACGTTACAGGATCATACCTTATAATGGATTCTACAATCAATCCCAGTATACGGTGCACGATTTATCAGATAGCAAGTCGTTAAGACAACCTCGCTCTAGTACTTTCTAGCCAATCCAGCATTAGAGAGCATTCTTCTAACTCTCTCTAGCAATGTTTGATTCACCCTTTCTGCTACACTATTCTTTTGTGGTGTACCTCGGACAGTGTGACGTCTTGCAATCCCCATATCCCTGCAGAACTCATTAAACTCAAATAAACATAATTCAAGTCCATTATCTGTTATAATTATCTCCCTCCGAGCCATGAGAGAATGTTGCTATAAACATTCATCATCATGATGCTCCTGCCAGAACCATTCTGGCTTTGTCATAACATATCTCATGATTGCCTCTTGGAAAGCCCTTTGTCATCATATCTCACCCGTTCTCATTTGTATGCACCTTCTCCAAGTATAACTCCTTCTTCTCGAGCACTTCATGAATCCAATGGTACCTTCTTTGGATGTGTTTTGAACATGAATAGAAACTTGAATTCTTGCTCACATGTATAATACTTTGTGAGTCACTAAACACCACAAACATATCTTGTGCAATGCCTATTTATTTCAATAATTCTTTCCTCCATCTCATTTCCTTACAACATTCAGTAATGGTAGTATATCCAGCTTATGTACTAGACAAAGCAACACATTTTTGTAGACAAGACTGTCATGATACAGATCATCCTCCAAAGGTAAACAAATACCCTAAAGTTGTTCTCATTGTGTCAATATCACCACTAATATCTGAATCAAAAAACCCTTCCACATGTGGTTTTCCAGTACCATAACACAAAGCGTATTTGGAGGTCCCTCGAAGATATCTCATTAGCCACTTAACCGCTTCATAGTGCGTCTTACCAGGATTTGAAAGGAAACGACTAACTACTCCAACCGCATGAGCTATATCTAGTCTTGTACAAACTATTGCATACATCAGACTACCTATTGCTGAAGCATATGGAACACTGCACATTTCTTGTCTTTCTTCTTCATCCTTGGGAGACAATGTCTTGTTTATTTTCAAGTGTGTAGACAATGGACAAGAAACTAGCTTTGCCTTGTCCATGCAAAATCGTTTTAGAATCTTCTCAATATATCTCTCTTGAGACAGCCATAGACTTTTCTTCACCCGATCATGAATGACCTGCATTCCAAAAAAATTCTTGCTTGACCCAAGTCTTTCATCTCAAAAGACTTAGTCAAATCTTTTTTCAACTTGGAAATCTTGAGCTTGTCTCTCCTAATATCAGAATGTCATCAACATATAGGAGAATTATAATAAAATCATTCAAAACAAATTTTGCACAAAGATAGTGATCTGTAGACGTCTTTATGTACCCATGGATGGTCATCAACGACTCAAACTTAAATACCACTACCTTTGTGCTTGCTTCAAACCGTATAGACTTTTGACAATTTTGCACACCTTGTTTTCCTTATCTTTCTTATTGTAACCTTTAGGTTGCTCCATAAAAACATCTTCATCCAAATCACTGTGGAGAAATGCAGTCTTGACATCAAGTTGTTCAACCTCAAGATCCATACAAGAATCTAGACCTAACACCACCCGGATGGAAGTCATCTTCACTACTAGTGAGAAAATCTCATCATAATCAATTCCATGCTTCTAGCCAAAACCTTTGACAACCAGCCTAGCCTTGTATCTTGGCTTGCTATCATCACCTTCTTGTTTGATCTTGTACAACTGTTTATTTTATAATAATTTTTTGTTCTTTGGTCTTTCAATCAGTTCATATGTGCCATTTTTCAGCAATGACTTCATCTCTTCATCCATTACAACTAGCCATTCTTCCTTATGAGCATTCTCAAGAGCCTCCTTATAGCATATAGGCTCCCCACAATCATTTAGAAGGATATAACCTGTAGTAAGGTACTTAGAACTTGATTTTCTCCCTAGTAGACCTCTTAAGTACCTCTATTTGTTGATTATGTTGATTTACATCTTCTTATTGAACTTCAAAATCAGCCTCAATACTATCACCAAGATTAGTTTCTGTATCATTTCCATGGCCTACAACTTGACCTTGAGGAACATTATCATCACTATCTGAGTCTGAAGCTACATGTGACCTTGTCTCCTGAACTTCATGAGAGAGCTCAAGACCAAAAAGATCATGTATGCATCAAGCTTTTCACCATCTTCAAAATTCTCAATAGTCTAATCTTGAAAGAATACCACATCTCGACTTCTCAAAACCTTCTTGTCAACTGGGTTATAATACATGTATCCCCACTTTTCATCACCATAACCCAAAAATATATATTGTCTTGTTTTTTCATCTAACTTAGACCTCTCATCTTTTGGAACATGCACAAAAGCTCTGCAACCAAAAACATGTAAATAGTCATAATTAACATCTTCACATTACCAGACGCTTTCTTCACACTTATTATTCAATAGTTTTGAGGTAGAACGGTTGATCACATACACTGTAGTGCTCATGGCTTCATCCCAGAAATGTTTAACCAACTTGGCATGTGAGAGCATACTCCTCATCCGTTCTAAGATTGTTTTGTTCTTCCTCTACCACTCTATTCTTTTGTGGAGTCTTGGGAACGGTCTATTCATGTTGAATACCCTGCACTTTCCAATAATCATCAAGTGAGCCTATGTACTCTCCCCCATTATCTGAATGTACCCTTATTAGTTTTCTTCCTATCTCTCTTTCAAACAGCTTGTGAAATACTTCAAACCTTGTTGCAACCTCATCCTTGGACTTTATATCATATGCCTAAACCTTCCTAGATGCATCGTCTATGAAGGTTACAAAATATAGAGCACCACCAATGGATTTGATCTTCATAGGACCACAAACATCTATATGGACCAATTCAAAGATATTCTTTTTTTAGTTCCACTTTCAACTTACTAAATGAGACTCTGTTCTGCTTACCCTTCAAACAATTCTCACAATTTTTAAGATGAGCATCCTTGAGATTCGGAAATTCATTCCTCTTGATCAAAACATTCAGCCCCTTTTCACTAATGTGACATAGTCTCTTGTGCCACAACTCAGAGAATGACTCCATCTCGACAAATATGTTGCATCATAGACAATTTTCAAATTTGTCTTGCGTAAGGAACAACATTTCTTACATCGTGCAACAACCAATTAACCATTGCTTAGCTTCCATGCTCCACCACTGAAAATATTATGGTAGCCTCCATCATCGAGCTTACCTGCTGAAATCAAATTCATTCCTAAATCAGGAACATGTCTTACATCTCTCAATGTCAGGAAAACAACCCATTATCTCGATTCTAACATCATCAAGACCAACTATCTTGGACACGCCACTGTTACCCATGCGAACCTCACCATAATCACTAGCTTTGTAGAACTGAAAATAACCTTTGTGTGGACTAATATGGAATGAGGCCCCAGTGTCAACAATCCATACTGTTTCATTTGAAGATGTGCTAAGAAAGGAGTCTTGACAGTTAGAAGCATATCTCAGTTCACCATTTGAAGCATAAGTAGATGTATCTGCACTCTGTTCTTTCTTTTCTCTAGGCTTCACCGTACCCTTTGGTTTATCATTTTTAAATTTCCAGCATTCGTTTTCCAATGACCCATTTTGTCACAGTAATGGCAAGCACCATCATTCTTTGGAACTCTAGACTTGCTTCTAGACTTTCCCCTACTCGAACCACTTCTATTATCATTTGATCTTCCTCTATCAGTCACCAACATATCAGACTTAGATGGTTTATCCCCCTTTCGATTCTCCTCATCAAGTAAGGAACTAGTAACAAAATCCATGTTGACTTTACCATTTGGTGTTGAGTTGTTGAGAGTAATAATAAGTGTCTCCCAACTTGTAGGCAAAGATCCAAGAACTAAAAGTGTTTGCACCTCATCATCAAAGTTTATCTTCATACTACAAAATTGATTCAAAATATTTTAAAATTCATTCAAGTGCTCAACAATTGATTTATTATCAATGTACTTCAGATTCACCAGCCTTCGTACCAGTGCTGCTTTATTCCCTACTGACCTCCCAGCATAAAAAGCTTCAAGTTTCCTCCACACACCATACATCGTAGTCTCGTTCTCAACATGGTGCACAACATTTACACTAACCCAAGAACGAATAAAGTTACACGCCTTTCTATCAGTATTTTTCCAATCAGCTTTTTTTGTACTCTCTAGTCTAACACCCTCATTTTCAATTGCTTCATTCAAATAATCTGAAACTAATAGATCACTAATCATTAGTTTCCATTTCCGGTAGTTTGTACCATTCAGACTCACCATATCATGTGTAGATTTCCCCATTATTACTACCTTAACAACAACAAAAAAACCTAGAAATGAAATTACTAGTTGATCTCCTCTTTGAATTTTATCGGGTAATCAGCAGAGCACTCTGCTCCAACGTTAAAACAGATAACCAATCAATACTGCTCTGATATCACTGCTGGGTTTAGCAACAACAAAACTAGGATCTTCTTAGAAATCAAACATATAACAAATCAGTTTCTAAATCGTTTATGACCAACAATAAATATATAAACCCTTCAACTTATGTTTGGATAGATTTCATTGGATTTGAATTGTAATTTTTATATTTGAAAATTTCTATAATGAAAAATTATTTATTTATTTTATATTTTGTTTGACCTGTTAAATAATTTTTTTAACCAGTTTAATAAACTTATCTCTTATTTAATTAATACATTTTAAACTTTTATACCTAAAAAATAAAATATTTTATGAAATGTTTGATAAAAAGTAAATTGGTGGAATTATTATTTGAGGCTGAATTTAATTCTTCTTTAGAGTGCTTTCAATAAATAATTATGTTTTTTACCAACTAAATACATGTTATTCCTACTGCCAAATACAAATACAAAGTTTACAAACTAAAAAAAAGGACAAGCATTTAAATCATAAAACAAATCACTTACAAAAAAAAAAAATCATCCCAAATTAGTACAATAGATATAAAAAAAAATATTTCAAATCTTACACATATCTCAAAACACTATAAACTACGTACACCAACATCAGCAACCATCAATTGGCCAGCCCAAAAGCACACATACTGACATACATAAAGATGTTTTTCGTAATTGTATACAATTATTGAAATCATCATCTACCTCCGGAAAGATCTGATTCAGCCATAATTGATGTATCAAATGTTGTTTTACCTGTTGAAGTTGAAGTTGAAGGATATAAATCACCATTGATTTCTTCTCGATGAGGAAAGGTCAATGAAGAGATTGTTATCCCAAACGATGAGAGCTCCGGCATCACAACATCTCTTTCTAAATACTCCACCACTTGCCTCATTGTTGGCCTAGCCATCGGGTTCATATTTGAGCAAAGCAAACCAAGCTTCATTACCAATTCTACCTCCTCAAAGTCAACTTCACCGCCTATTTTTTGATCAACCGCGTTAACAATCAAACCCTTTAACCAAAAACGGAACACCCATTCTATCAAAATGAACCGCTCTTCATTCATTGCAACGGGTCTCCTTCCACATGCAACTTCCAACAAAAATGCCCCGAAAGAAAACACATCAGTAGCTTCAGTCACTTTTCTAGTCCACATCTGTTCTGGGGCAAGATAACCCAATGTACCAACTACTTTGGTGGTATGAGGATCAGACCCGTGGGCATGTAGTCGGGCCAACCCAAAATCGCCCAATTTCCCATTTAACTCGCTATCTAACAAGACATCACTCGCCTTAACGTCTCTATGGATGACAACTTGTTCCCATCCTTCGTGTAGATAAAAAAGACCCGATGCTACTCCCTTAATGATCAAGAAACGTTGGCTCCAATTTAGAGTATGTTGTCTGTTATAAAGTAATTTGTCTAGACTTCCATTTGGCATATACTCATAGACCAATAAAAGCTCTTTCTTTCGTCGACAATATCCAATGAGTTGGACCAAGTTACGATGGCGTAGACGACCCATGCTCACGATTTCGGCCACAAATTCTCTCTTCCCTTGCCATGAATCTTGTGACATTCTCTTCACTGCAATTTCCACTTTTGAACTTGGTATAATACCTCTATATACTTGCCCAAATCCACCTTTACAAGATATGTGAAAACATGTGTTTGAGAACTTGTTTAATACAAAGATATTAAATTGAGACCTATAATATTGAGATCATATCAAATGAAAGCATAAATATTTGAAAAATATTTAAATTGGTAAATCAAGTTTAAAATTAAACTTGATATTGAACCTATTGACACCTTAATTTGCCCATATGTGCAAATAAGGTTAGATTTACTCTGAATATTCAATTAAATTTTAAAAAAACAATTAATGACATATTTACAAATTAAATTTTAAATGAATGACATATTTTCAATTAAATTTGATAATGTTGTACAAATTCAAATAATTTTAAAATTTTAGTCTCTTGTTACAACAATTTATCTATATTATCTGTATTTTTTTTTTTTTGTTGAAACTCTTCTAAAAAGTATTGAATTAATGTTTTCAATATCTTGTTCTTGGTAGTAATTTTAATTGTATATTTTCAAATTTTGTAACATTTATTTTTTAACTGTTAAATGTTTTTTATAGGGTAATAAATATTTGACTACCATGCATATTAAAAATATTATTCTAATACTATATTTTTTTACAGAAATTCAATATATTTTTATTAAATATGAGACTAATTTTTTTGGAAGTTTATCCTCAATTAATGTATTAATTTATATAAAGAAATTAAATAATTTTAAAAATTGTTAGTTAATAATAATATAATTATTTTAAAAGTTATTGTTTATTTTTTGAAAAGGTCAACTCATTGTTTTTTTAGAATCTCCAAACTAAATTTATGTTATATTTGTTTGTTGGTGAAATTTGTGTCTTTATATTTTCATTGTTACTCTCAAATGATTAATCTTGTTGTGTTTCGAGTATTGTTTTTGTCATTCTACTTAAACTACTATCATATATTATATTGTGTAGACTTTTTTTTTTAATTCTTATAACTATAATTTTTTTTTATATATGTAAAACAAATCCTAATTTAATTGTTTTTTAAAATTATTATTTTTAACCTATTATTATATAGTGTAAAAAAAAGGGAAATAGCTGCATTTTTTCTTCCATATTGACCCATGAAAAAATTATTTTCTACAAAAATTGATTGGAAAACATATCCAAAGTAATAAGACAACAAGGTACGTAGGAATAGGATGACCATAATTGACTTGAATAGTTTTTAAAATTTGGACTATAAACAAAATGAAAGTGCAAGAAAAATAACTAAAAGGGTGAGCGCGCTGTCAATAATAAAATCAAAATAGTGAGTTAATCCACATTAAAACATAATTAATATATTCTTGAATTTTAATTTTCTTTTATAACAGTGTTAATTAAATAAATCACTGTTATTATTCTTTTTATATTGCAATTATATAGTATTATAATTTGTTACTATGATTAGGTTATTTTCATCTTAGTTATTATTAATTATATATTATATCCTGGTTGACCACGGCTGATCAAGTCTGGGTAGCATCATAAATTAATTAGGCCAGATGGATTTTAAACCTGGATGAAGTTATGATTTAAAATTTATTTAGGCTAAATTTTCAACAAAATAAACCTAGTTTACTGTCTCTATTTTTTTTAGCGACGGAAAACATCAATAACAATGGTATTGTCCCGTTTATCGGCCTATATATACATAATATTTTGGGTTGTACACAGATTCACCATTGTTTTTAACTAGGCTCAAGATTGTAGCTTGGATTTCATGACAAGTTCCCGACAACTAATATAAATGTATCATTGTTTTTATGATCAGTAAAAGTTTGTTAGATATTATTTTTGTTTGAACCGAGCTTAAGTCTAAAACATCGATCCGTTTCGACCATGAACAGTAAAAAAAGAGAAACAAAATATGTAACGTACGTACCTCTACCCAACAATTGCTTGTCGCTAAATCCATTAGTGGCGAAGTATAGATCTTTGTATTTGAATCGGTGAGGCCCATAATCAAGCTCCCAATCCTCCATTTCTTCCGCAAACTTCTTCTTTCTTTTAACATAGTAAATCACAGCTGCTATAATAGTTATTAACAGAACAAAACCCAAAATCGAAGGCATCCCAATTATCAAAAACTTATTTTGTTCCATATTCTTATTGCCATTTGTAGGAGTCTTTGGAAGCAGAGAGAGATCAAGCTCCTTAGCTTGGCCATTCACTTTGAAACTCCAGCCAAGCAAATAATGTCGGTTAAAAATTGTACCGGTTGCTGCTGCAAACCCGACATACATAATCTGATTTAGGTACGGAGACAGGTCTTTATATAGAGATAGAAGCGGTTTAGACGGTTTTTTCATTTCGAGTGATGCGATTGTTACGTTCATTTGTTTCTTAACACCATCATATTCGATCCAAACCCGCCTAGATTTATCGCTAATCAAGGTCAGGTTCCGAGGATTTGGGTCGTTTTCGTCCAAGTAATACCCTGCAGGCATGGACATTACAGAGATTGGGCTGTCGATATCGATGCCAACGTGATTGTCATTCATATCGTTTAATTCAGGGCTCAATACCGTGTCAAACTCGATGGCTATAACATGCCTGGTGTCGTTATGGTTAATACTCGATGTGTTGAAAATGCCCAAGTAACTAATCGGCAGTGCCCCTGGTAAGTTAGGTTGTGGAGCGATTACGAAGGAGATTCCATGGCCACCTAACGGGTTTTCTGGTATAATCCCGAAAACGAAGGAAGTGGAGAAGGATATTGCAGATTCTCTTGTTGATTTCTTGAAGATGATTGGGTTTGGGTAAAACGCATGGCCGGTTATCAGTTGTGTGCGGTTGGTTAGGAATATAATTCCTTCATTGTTGTTGGCATCACCATCCAAGGTCAGGTTGGTGGATTGGAAACCATTGAAGGTGAAATCAGTGTTGGATTGTGCGTGGGTGGTGGATGTGATCAGGCATAGAAGAAGAAGAAGATGAAGAAGAGACATTTTGCTCTTACAGTTGGATCAATGGGATTTTGATGCTAGATGAACTCATTAAGTTTCTTGGTTCTTTATAGAGATTGTTTGATCATTGTGTATTTGACTTTTCTTTCTTGCAGTTGTGTGGCCATGTTACAGATCTTACGTTAGTGTTGGTTGATGACTTAAAGGTTTTGTCTATATATCTTAATTATTCATTTTCAAATGTTTGTTTTCAATTCGTAAATTTCACACCAATCTCTTTTACAATTAATTAAATGCCGGCTTCACTCACTTCTAAGATGAAATAATACCATATTCATCTATTAGAGCATCCCCATCGGTAGGTACAAATCTGACGTGGACAAAATTTGTACCTGGGTACACTAATGGGGAGTTAGGTATAAATCAGGAGAGAGAAAATTGAGTAGCAAAGTTTTGCTACCGGGTACAAATGAGAAAAAGTCAAAAAAAGTGTTCCCCACCTCCACTTTTTTATAAAAAAAAAAATAAACATTTAAAAATTTTAAAAAATAAACCGTTTTATTTAATTTTTTATTTAACAAAATATGATTTAGTAGTCTATTTTTTCAAGTATTATTGTGATGATAATTTCCTAAATTATTTTTAAAAATTATTGATTTTTTTTAATTTTTTAATATAATTTATAAATATTAGTTTTATTAATTTAAACAAATTAATATAATAAAAAATAAAACAAGATTACTTGAATTATTGAATTAAAAAATATTGTATGAATTAGATGATGTGGATGGTGGGACCACAATTGTACTTGAGATGGTTGAGGAATAGAGGTATAAATTGAGAGGTATAATTTATTTGTGATGTGGCTGCTGATGTGGCACATATTTGTACCTATGTATGGGTACAAGGATGGGGATGCTCTTAACTTAGTTTCCTATGTCAAATTTATTTAGGTATCTAAAATAGCATGCATACTTGACAAAATAAAATGCCAAAAAATAATAATTGTGTTAAATTTTGCAACAAGTATGCCATGTGATTTATATTTATATTTTTTTTATCCTCTGTCATTTTTTAATGGAGAACATTAGGAAGGCAGGTGAATAATATGCAGTTCATGCTTAAAGCCACAACCACAACTCCTAGTTCATGTATTGTAAAATTTTATTTTTAATTTTAATTTGTATATATATTATTAATAATTTATAAAACTAATAAAATTTCAAGTTGAATATATTTCAACAATATTTCTTTAAATATGTTTAATAAGATTAATTTTTTAATTTAATAATATTTTTTGTTATTAATAAGTAATAATAATGATTTAGAATTAAAAAGTTTTGAGAAAATAATTTTATTTTAATAAGATTAACAATTTAAATATATATATATATAACATATTATTAAAATATATAATATTATGAACTTAAATAATAATTTATCATAAATATAATTATATTATAAATATAATTATATATATATATATATTAAAATGATTAATCTTATTAAAAATTTAAAACTAGAATTTAATTTATAAAATATTATTAAAATTATTAATAAAATAATTTATTAAAATAATAGTTTATAATATATATTTATTACAATAAAGTCATAAAAAAAATCATTATATATTTTAATAATGTATAATTATATAATTAATAGAAGATTTCAGAATAAAAATATTGTCTCAAAATTTTTATAATTTTTTAATTGAGTATTTATTCAGTAAATATTTTAATAATTATTTAAAATTAAAATAAAATGTATTATAAAAATAATTTTATATAAAATAATTTTTTTATCTTATTAAAAAATTGATTTTTTAATTATCATTAACTTTACTATATTCAAATTAAAATTATCAAACTTATTTAAAATTTTTAAAAACAAATTATAGTTGCATAATATTTTTTATTTTGTTTTATAAGAAAATAATTATTACAAAATGTTGAATTAATCTTAAATATTGACAGGATTGAAAATATCTTGAGTATAGTTGAATTTGAATAAAATAATGTTACTATATTTATTAATACATACATAATTTTAAAAAAAAATCAAAATATTATTTAATTTAAATCAACACATATAAAATATTAAAAATATAATTTTATTGATTACAATGTTAACAGCCCAGATTTCAAACCATGGGAAATGCATATCTTTTTATAATACATAATATATGCCATTAAGAAATGACTATTATTAAAAATAAAAATATTTGATGACATGATATACATTCATGGCAAAATTTAACTTTGTTATTATATTTTTTTTTGTTAGACCTCAAAAATATATAATATATTTTATTGTCATGTTTGTATCCATAAACAAAATATTTAAATATTTTTATTGATAAGTGAGTAGATAAATAATGTTAGAATAAGTCAAATGAGATATAGGAATGATTATGTTAAATATTTTTGTAACTTCATTTTTATTTTTCTAAAAATTTATACAAATTAAACCAAAAAATATTTTTTAAGTACAAACAAATATATATTATGAAAAACAAAGTCCAAAATAAAAAAAAAATTAATTTGCTCAAAAGTTCTAATAAAGAAAATTACTCTCCCAAAATTTTCATTTTTCCCTGCATTGAATTTTATTTAATTTTTCATTTATTATAAATCAACAAAACCAACCATATATATTTTTGTCTTAATAAATTTAAGAGAGAATAGGCCCTATATTCTAGTCTTAATAAATATAAGAGAGACTAGGCCCGGCGGCCAGGTCAGAGCAAGTTATGCACATGCATAGCCCCAACCTCCTCTAAGGGCCCCTTAATATCTATTTTCTTAATTATATTAATAATTTGAATATATATTATAAAAGTTATTATATAATATATATTATATATGATTTCATATAATTGTTTTTGTTGACTAGATGTTTTCAAAATCTAGTTATTTGGATGTAACATTATTTACCGTGAAATTTTTACGGATAATAAGTGCAGGAAAAAATGTTTTATTATGATTTGTCGTATGTATTGTGTTCCAAATTATGTGTCAGAGCACATTTGATATTATTTTCTTTAGTTGTCTTTTATTACTATTTTACCATTGTAAATCGACTATATAACCTTAAACTAGTTTTATTTGAGGTTGGTTGATATTTTGTACTAAAATACTTTCTAGTTTATCTCTAATTACAAGTTGGCCATGAGCCATCTATATTCTTTTCTATCTCTCTTTGTCTATCTTCTTATATCCCTTATCTTCTCTTCTCCCTCAATTCGCCCTCCACTTCTTTCTATTTAGTTACTATTCTTGGTTCCGGTTGATCGTGACACCATAGTATGTGTCACGAAGAGGTTAGATTGACAATTCACTTAATTTTGCATTATTAATATGTGACTAATATTTGAAGTCTTTTGTGTAGTATTACTGTGATTCATTGGGTGATGCCCGAGTCTTTTAGGTAGTTGTCGGGAAATTTGGGATTGATGTGGCTGTTATGGAAGACCTACATAGTTGAGTTACCATCAAAATTATTTTTTAGTAAACTATCTGGTCTGAGAGAAATTGTTGAATTTTTAGTGATCGTATAATCTGATGCGTATTATTAATATTTTTATTATTATGACGTTTTCTAAGACTCGTTCCGAAAAATTAATAAAGTTTGTTGGGGAGTTAATCGTTTTTCTCGAGTATTTACGAGTTCAATAACTTATTGAGTACTATTTTTTTCTTTTAAAGTAATGTTTTTTCGTAATAATTAAACAATTTTTTATTTTATTTTTAATATATATAGACATTTTTTATTTTTTTTAATAATAATATATATATATATATATATATATAATTTTGTACCAATTTATAATTAATATAATGTTTTAAATTTATTGGGCCCAAAACATTTTATTTGAGATGGCCTCGATTCGGAGGCCGGTCCTCTACATTACTCTCACTGCTGATATAAGCTATTCATCCTTCTTTATTTAGTCGTAATCCATCTATCCCAAATGCAAAATTACTATTTCTTTCTCCACCTTATAGTTTGGAAATGTTGAACTTAATATCATATTTATAGATCCTAAAAATAGGAATGCTCTTTACATAGGTTGAGAGTTTAGACTCTAAAAATATAATAAGATGTTTACTAATACAAATCATATTTTAATAATAAATTTAGTCACAAAAACACACTTTTAAGCTAAAATTTTATTTAGTCAAATTTATTTCATATATAAATTAATATTTTAATAATAAATTTAGTTACAAAAACTTGTTTATAGAATAAAGTTTTATTCAATTAAATTTAATTAATAAATTAATGTTTTAACATAAATGTTTTTTTTTAATTCATACCATATGAATAAAAACACAAGTGTTCAAAATGTCGTCAAACACACCTAAAATACAACGAGATAAACCATTTAAATTTTTTATTTTAACGATTTCACCTATAAACAGGGGCGGAGCCAAACATGGGTTATGGTGGGCTTCAGCCCCACCTAAATTAAAATCTTCAAATGAAACATTTTATATATATATTTGATATATGACTCTTAGCCCAGTTGTTTATGTAACTAAACTGTGAATTGAGATCAGGTGATCAAATGGCCTCACCTTTAATTTATTATGATTTTTATCTATAAATTAATTCATAATTATTATTAATATTTTATTTTATATTAACAATATTTTCTAATATACAAATATTTATAATAATACATAAATTTTAATTAATATATAAATAAGATTTATTTATATAAATAAATTATAAAAAATTATATATAAAATAATGTAAATCATATAATAATATTATTTATTTTAATAATACAAATATAAAAATTAAAATAATAATAGTATTTTATATTTCTTAATTTTAAATTATTTCAAAAGTTTATAAGAAAATATAAATTAATATTAATAAATAAGTTAAAATAGTTACATTGATTTGATTCGGTATTTAAATAAAGAATTTGATATCCCTGCTCAAAAACCTAAAAAATCTCCTAGAATTGATGTTGTTGTAAATTCTCTTAAACTTAATCCAGCATTACGTATTCCGATATGGAAATATCCTTTTAATCAAAGAGATGAAATTAGACGAACTTATATCAAGATGAGGTCATATCAACCTATTAAGGATGAGTACCTGCCGACCAAATTTGGAAATCAAAATCGACGGTTCCAAAGTCATTGGTTTAAGAAATTTACTTGGTTAGAATACTCTCCTTTGAAAAATGTTGCTTTTTGTTTCCCATGTTTCTTGTTTGAACATAAGAAACCCCAAAAACCTACATTTACAATAGATGGATTCAAATATTGAAAGCGAGTTAATAATGAGGATAGATGCTCTTTTGTTATGCATATATGATGTAATATTTCACCACATAATAGGGCAGTTGAATATCTTGATAATCTAATGAATATCCTTGTCATATTGACAAAGTACTGAATGCATAGTCTTCGGATGAAAAACAAAATAACAGATTACGGCTTACAACAACTATTGAAAGCGCTTAGTGGCTCACTTTGCAAGCGTATGCATTGAGAGGGCATTACGAGTCTCCATCTTCTAATAATCGTGTAAATTTTATTCAAAAAAAGCGGAGCATAGAAAGTTATATCTAAGATGCAAGTTGGAGTCAGCCCCAGATAATTTTTCATCCTGACTCCGCCCTACCTATAAATTTGTTTTTTATGATAAATGTTATTAAACATGACTGTAGCTCATAAATAAGATTTTGTCCATAATTTATGTAAAATCTTGAACTCTAGAACAATAAGAGGTTAATTATTTATTCTAACTATCTACTCTATTAATCCACACAATATATAAGAGAATATCACATAGAGACATTCAAACTTGATAAAACAAATATATGACATAAATTGTCTAACATTAGTGAATCAAATTAAAGAAACTAGAAATTCAAACAATCAAGAGTGACATAGAAATAAGCTGCGTCGGGCTATTATTCTTATTTGCATTAGGAGGGAGCCTTGAAAGCTTGGAGTTATCAAGTTCGTTAGCTTGGCCATTCACCTTCAAGCTCCAGCCTGACAAATAATGGCGTTGAACCAATAAGCTGCTGCGAACCCGACATACATATTGGGATTTATGTACTGTCACAGGTCTTTATTTAGAACCAGAAGCGGTTGAGACGGTTTTCCCAGATTGATTGGGGCCACGGTTACGTTCATTTGTTTCTTGACACCATCATATTCGATCCAAACCTGCCTAGATTCATTGCTAATCAAGGTCAGGTCCTGAAATGTGGCTTTGTTTGCCAAGTAATACCCTGCTGTCTTAGACAGAACAGATTCCAAAATGTTGATATCAATCCCCGCTGCAGCCAAAGGATTGTGCGCCCGCGCTGCACAGGATCAGCTAACGCCTCTAACGGGACGCCTCATCGCTGACGGAACCAGACGGAACGCGAACAGAACGCTTCGCATCCGCGTCCGCGTTTTCCTTAAAACTGTTTCAAATAATTTAATTATACAAAAATTCTTGTTCTTTTAGTCTTTTAGCATTTTAAAAAATAATTATGATTGTAAGAGGATTATATGAATATATTAGCTTTTAAATAATTTGATATGATACATTTTTTTATTGTATTTTTACTTTCACAAGGACAGTTATAAAAAATTTTTAATCAACTTTTCGAACCTAGTTTATTATTTGATGGTGACAATATCCAATTTATTCACTTCATATTGTTGGGTTTTGCAACAGCAAAACTATGGATCTTCTTAGAAATCAAAACCTGTAGCAAATCAGATTCCAATTCGTCTATGACGATAAACAGATTACCAAGAACTGAAATAGCACAAAACAATAAACGACCACAATATACGTGGTTCGGTCAAAATCGACCTACGTCCACGGGAGGGATAAATTTTACTAAATCAAACAAATGTCAATAGTAGAAACTTATATGCTCTGCTCTCAAATGAAAGAAGTGATTACACTAGGAATTATTGGACTACTCCACAATCAAAACTCCCCCAATCTCTCTTTTTGGATTAGCCAAAGAACAACAAGAAGAAAACCAGAAAACCCTAGATCTGTAATTCACTCTCTCTCAACCTTGCTCTGTTATGAGAAAAATACCCAAAAAAAGTATTTATACTCTAACCCGTTTTCATAAAAGAAAACCCTGACCCGTTTACCCGGAATTTAAAACCCGCCCGCAATGGCAAGGAACACCAACAATTCTCCCCCTTCCGAGCCATGGGAGAATGTTGCTATAAACATTCATCATCGTGATGCTTCTGCCAGAACCATTCCGGCTTTGGCACAACATATCTCATGCTTTCCTCTTGGCAAGCCCTTTGTCATCATATCTGACCCGTTCTCATCTGTATGCACTTTCTCCAAGTATAACTCCTTCTTCTCGAGTACTTCACGGATCCAATGATACCTTCTTTGGATGTGTTTTGAACGTGAATGGAAACTTGGATTCTTGCTCACATGTATAGCACTTTGTGAGTCACTAAACACCACAAGCCTACCTTGTGCAATGCCTATTTCTTTCAACAATTCTTTCATCCATCTCATTTCTTTACAACATTCAGTAATGGCAATATATTCAGCTTCTGTAATAGACAAAGCAACATATTTCTGTAGACGAGACTGCCATGATACAGCTCCTCCTCCAAAAGTAAATAAATACCCTGAAGTTGATCTCATTGTGTCAATATCACCACTCATATCTGAATCAGAAAACCCTTCAACATGTGGCTTTCTAGTACCATAACACAAAGCATATTTGGAGGTCCCTTGAAGATATCTCATTAGCCACTTAACCGCTTCACAGTGTGTCTTACCAGGATTTGAAAGAAAACGACTAAGTACTCCAACCGCATGAGCTATATCCGGTCTTGTACAGACCATTGCATACATCAGACTGCCTATTGCTGAAGCATATGGAACACTGCACATTTCTTGTCTTTCCTCTTCATCCTTGGGAGACATTGTCTTGTTTATTTTCAAGTGTGTAGCCAATGGACAAGTAACTGGCTTTGCCTTGTCCATACATAATCGTTTTAGAATCTTCTCAATATATCTCTCTTAAGAAAACCATAACCTTTTCTTCACCCGATCACGAATGACCTGCATTCCAAGAATTTGTCTTGCTTGACCCAAGTCTTTCATCTAAAAAGACTTAGCCAAATCCTTTTTCAACTTGGCAATCTTGAGCTTGTCTCTCCCAACAATCAGCATGTCATCAACATATAGGAGAAGTATAATAAAATCATTAGAAGCAAACTTTTGCACAAAGACACAATGATCTGTAGACGTCTTCATGTACCCATGGATGATCATGAACGACTCAAACTTAAGATACCACTACCTTGGTGCTTGCTTCAAACCGTACAGACTTTTGACAAGTTTGCACACCTTAATTTCTTCACCTTTCTTATTATAACCTTCAGGTTGCTCCATATAAACATTGTTAGGATCTAGATCGCGGTTGGAGGACCGGGGTCTGACCGGTTAACGCATTTCACTCAACGGTTGTTGATTAATCCGGTTAGAGATTAACACTGGGGTTTCAATACTACACAAACTGTCACAAACCCTTGAACCGAGTTCAAGTGCGGAAGTAGTTTGTTTCAGGTTGAAGCAGCACACACACTAGATAGACAAAACCGGATTTGGATAAGGTCGGTTTGGAGTATGGTGGGTCGGTTTGGGATTCAGTAAGTGAGTTTAGATAGAATCGGTTAGAGTGTAAGGCAGAAAGTAAATAACAAGACATGTTTTTATGGATGTTCGGAGATAAAACTCCTACGTCACCCCTTCCTCTCGAAACCGCGAGAAGGATATTCACTAATGAATACACAAACACAATCCGATCGAGACTTATTTTCTGCTCGATAACACCCGTACAATTTTAACCAAAATTGTAATCTTACTTCAAATAAACACTTGAGCTCTTTTTGACCTTAGAGAGATAAACTTACAATAACTCTTAAAGCTTGTGGTTGGTGGAGCTTAGTAACTCTTGTAACTTGTTGCTCAAACTCTTGTTTTTCTAGGGCTGCATTTATTCATCTTGAACTTCTTCTTTTATAGGTGAAATGTGGCAACGGTCACATTTCATCACCTTGAATCTAATTGGTTGAGAAGAGGTTCAGTGATTCAGACCTGGCGGTCTAGGCTTCCAGTGTATAGGTCAAACCGGCTAGGTTTGTCTTTTACTTAGTATGACAACTGTCGGTTGGACAGTTGCTTGTACCTGGAGGATTGCGTCTCTGATTTATCCCGGAGTGGAAAGATCCTGTCGGACGGTCTTCTGCACCCTGCAGATTGTCCTTAGACTTGTATGAATATGGTAATACTAAAATCTGTCATTTGGTATCATCTTCAACAGATACTCAAAGTATCTTATTTGCACCGATCGATTATTTAGGTTAACCGGATGACTTTCGGTTTTGGTCTTTTCTTCTGACCGGTCTTGTCTTTCTGATCGGTCAAGTTTTTGGTCGGTTGGGTTGCTTGACCGGTTGAATTACTTGACCGGTTGGATTCTTTAACCGTTCCTGCACAAGAAGATTGTTTTTGTTAAGTTCTATTTAACCGGTATAATTTTATCTATCAATTTCTCCATTTTTGATTATTTTACTTAAAATATTCAAAACCATGTAAGAATGAAAATGTAGGCCGGTTGTTTTAAAAGTTTATTTGGCCGGATTTTTGGAAAATGACTCAGAAGAATATTTCGAAAAATTTTGGAAAAATTTTAAGAAAAATTTTATATTATTTTGGAAAACTTTTGAGAAAAATGTTTTATATTTTATCTTATCAATTTATCCCTTTTTGATTATTTTATTTAAAATGTTCAAAACCATGTAGGAATGCAAATGTAGGCCTGTTTCCAAAAATACTTGATATATATATAAAATTATACTAAGTTAAACATAGGCAATAAATAAAGAAAAGCTGCTATCTATTTTTCTTGGGCAGATATTTGTCCAGCATTTCTGCAGTCATCGTTCCCGTGCCCGGATTGCGAGGGTCGACGCCCGGTCTGGAGGAGGATCCTTGACCGCCTGAAGTGCCGGTGAAAGGTGATGCCGATGGAGCAACCGATCTTAGTGGGGCTACATCGAGGCCTCACGATATTTTGACCAGCGGTACGGATCCATCTTCGAGTTCGTCGTCGTCTTGCGAAACCGGTTTGATTTGGGGATCGACAACCGTGTCAGCAACGCTGTCCAATAGTTTTGAAATTGCCGCCCTCTTGGTAGGAACCTTTCTTTTTCTTGTAGTCGGTCTGGAAGGAGAAGCAACAGCTTTGGACTTCTTATGAGCCTCAGCGAACTCATTGTATGTTGACTGTTGGCCGATCAGTTGAGCCGCATCTTCATTTTGCTGAATCGTTATGGCCGGTGCAACGTTTTCTAATGTTTGCATATGTCCGGCCAAGTTCGCATCCGCCTCTGTCGTTTCCTTTTGAATCCGGACTTGCTCGTCCAAGGCATCCTGAATCCTCTTAGCCGCAAACGCATTTGCTTCCTCAAGTGCTTTGTCGGCTGCTAGCTTTGCCGCTACCATCTCCGCCAGCTGTTCGGTGACCGCCTTTAGATCGGCCTCGGTCTTGGCATGCTTCTCCTCAAGCATTGTCACTCTCTCAAGTGTGGATCCGTCCTGGATACTCTTCTCCAATTTAGTTCGTTCAACTAGATAATGCTACAGTTTTGGGTTGACAACAGTGTATGCCTCAATCAGTTTTTCATGCTCAGCTCGTTCATCAAGTATGACAGCAGCTTTGTCCTCTATTTCGTAAAGAACCTGATCCAATATATTTTGTGTATGCTTTCTACCCAATTGTTCATGCCTCAATGCGTCAACAGCCTCTTGGTATTTGGTATACATTTTCAACAGATACTCAAAGTATCTTATTTGCACTAATCGGTTGTTTAGGTTAACCGGATGACTTCCGGTTTTGGTCTTTTCTTCTGACCGGTCTTGTCTTTCTAATCGGTCAGGTTTTTGGTCGGTTGGGTTGCTTGACCGGTTGAATTACTTGACCGGTTGGATTCTTTAACCGTTCCTGCACAGGAAGTTTGTTTTTGTTAAGTTCAATTTAACTGGTCTAATTTTATCTAACAAACATCTTCATCCAAATCACCATGGAGAAATGCAGTCTTGACATCAAGTTGTTCAACCTCAAGATCCATACAAGCAGCTAGTCTTAACACCACCCGGATAGAAGTCATCTTCACTACCGGTGAGAAAATCTCATCATAATCGATTCCATGCCTCTAGACAAAACCTTTGACAACCAGCCTAGCCTTGTATCTTGTCTTGCTATCATCACCTTCTTGCTTGATCTTGTACACCCATTTATTTTGTAATACTTTTCTGTTCTTTGGTCTTTGAACCAGTTCATATGTGCCATTTTTCAGCAATGACTTCATCTCTTCATCCATGGAAGCTATCCATTCTTCTTTATGAGCATCCTCAAGAGCCTCTTTATAGCATATAGGCTCCCACAATCAGTTAGAAGGACATACTCTGTAGCAGGATACTTAGAACTTGATCTTTTCTCCCTAGTAGACTTCCGAAGTACCTCTGTTTGTTGATTCTGTTGATTTCCATCTTCTTGTTGAACTTCAAAATCAACCTCAACATTATCACCAAGATCAGTTTCAGTATTAGTATCATTTCCATGGCCTACAGCTTGACCTTGAGGAACATCATCATCACTATCTGAGTCTGAAGCTACATGTGGCCTTGTCTCCTCAACATCATGAGACAGCTCAAGACCAGAAAGGTCACGTATGTATGCATCAAGCTTTTCACCATCTTCAAAATTCTCAATAGTCTGATCTTCAAGGAATACCACATCTCGGCTTCTCAAAACCTTCTTATCAACTGGGTCATAACACCTGTATCCCCACTTTTCATCACCATACCCAAAAATATGCATTGTCTAGTTTTTGCATCTAGCTTAAACCTCTCATCTTTTGGAACATGCAAAAAAGCTCTGCAACCAAAAACACGTAAATAGTCATAATTAATATCTTTACCTGACCAGACGCTTTCTGCACACTTATTATTCAATGGCTTGGAAGGAGAACGGTTGATCACATACACTGTAGTGCTCATGGCTTCAGCCCATAAATGCTTAGCCAACCTGGCATAGGAGAGCATGCTCCTCATCCGTTCCAACATTGTTCTGTTTATCCTCTCTGCCACACCATTTTGTTGTGGAGTCTTGGGCACAGTCTGTTCATGTCGAATACCTTGCTCTTTGCAATAATCATCAAATGAGCCTATGTACTCTCCTCCATTATCTGACCGCACCCTCATCAGTTTGCTTCCCGTCTCTCTTTCAACCAGCTTGTGAAAGACCTCAAACCTTGCTGCAACCTCATCCTTGGACTTTATAGCATAGGCCCAAACCTTCCTAGATGCATTGTCTATGAAGGTTACAAAATAGGAAGCACCACCTATGGATTTAATCTTCATAGGACCACAAACATCTGTATGGACCAGTTCAAGGACATTCTTTTTCAGTTCAACTTTCGACTTACTGAAGGAGACTCTGTTCTGCTTACCCTTCAAGCAATGCTCACAATTTTCAAGATGAGCATCCTTAAGATTCAGCAACTTATTCCTCTTGATCAAAACATTCAGCCCCTTTTCACTAATGTGACCTAATCTCTTGTGCCACAACTCAGAGGATGATTCCATCAAAACAGAATATGCTGCGTCATAGACAATTTTCAAATTTGTCTTGTATAAGGAACAACATTTCTTACATCGTGCAACAACCAATGAACCCTTGCTTAGCTTCCATGCTCCACCACTGAAAACATTATGGTAGCCTCCATCATCAAGCATACCTGCTGAAATGAAATTCATTCTTAAATCAGGAACATGTCTTACATCTCTCAATGTTAGGAAACAACCCATGTTTGTCTCGATTCTAACATCACCAAGACCAACTATCTTGGATACACCACTGTTACCCATGCGAACCTCACCATAATCACCAGCTTTGTAGGACTGGAAGTAACCTTTGTGTGGACTAATATGGAATGAGGCACCTGTGTCAACAATCCATGCTGTTTCATTTGAAGATGTGCTAAGACAGGAGTCTTGACAATTAGAAGCATATGTCAGTTCACCATCTGAAACATAAGCAGATGTATTTGCACTCTGTTCTTTCTTTTCTCTGGGCTTCACTGTACCCTTCTCTTTATCATTTTTAAATTTCCAGCACTCGTTTTTCCAGTGACCCATTTTGCCACAGTAATGGCAAGCACCATCCTTCTTTGGAGCTCTAGACTTGCTTCTAGACTTTCCTCTGCTCGAACCACTTCTATTATCCTTTGATCTTCCTCTATCAGCCACCAACATATCAGACTTAGAGGGTTTATCCCCTTTTCGATTCTCCTCATCAAGTAAGAAACTGGTGACAAATGTCATGCTGACTTTACCATTTGGTGTTGAGTTGCTGAGAGTGATAATAAGTGTCTCCTAACTTGTAGGCAAAAATCCAAGGACTAAAGGTGCTTGCACTTCATCATCAAAGTTTATCTTCATACTACTCAGCTGATTCAAAATATTTTGAAATTCATTCAAGTGCTCAGCAATTGATTTATTATCAATATACTTCAGATTCACCAGCCTTCGTACCAATGCTGCTTTATTCCCTGCTGACCTCCCAGCATAGAGAGCTTCAAGTTTGCTCCACACACCATACGTCGTAGTCTCGTTCTCAACATGATGCACAACATTTACACCAACCCATGAACGAATAAAGCTGCAGGCCTTTGTATCTGTCTTTTTCCAATCAGCATCTTTTGTAGTCTCAGGTCTAACACTCTCATTTTCAATTGCTTCATTCAAATCATCTGAAACTAACAGATCACTAATCATCAGTTTCCATTGCCTGTAGTTTGTACCATTCAGACTCACCATATTAGGTCTAGATTTCCCCATTATTACTGCCTTAACAACTAACAAAAACACCAGCAAAGAAACCAAATGATCTCCTCTTTGAATTTCGTCAAATAACCAGCAGAACACTCTGCTCCAATGTTAAAACAGATAACCAATCAATACTGCTCTGATACCACTGTTGGGTTTTGCATCAGCAAAACTATGGATCTTCTTAGAAATCAAAACCTGTAGCAAATCAGATTCCAAATCGTCTATGACGATAAACAGATTACCAAGAACTGAAATAGCACAAAGCAATAAACGACAACACAATATACGTGGTTCGGTCAAAATCGACCTACGTCCACGGGAGGGATAAGTTTCACTAAATCAAACAAATGTCAATAGTAGAAACTTACATGCCCTACTCTCAAATGAAAGAAGTGATTACACTAGGAATGATTGGACTACTCCACAATCAAAAGCTCCCCCAATCTCTCTCTCTAGATCAGCTAAAGAACAACAACAAGAAGAAAACCAGAAAACCCTAGATCTGTAATTCACTCTCTCTCAACCTTGCTCTATTATGAGAAAAATACCCAAAAAAAAGTATTTATACTCTAACCCGTTTTCATAAAAGAAAACCCTAACTCGTTTATCCGGAATTTAAAACTCGCCCGCAATGGCAAGGAACACCAACACATATTTCCATCTCTTCAAAATTAGATTAATATTTAAGTATTTTAACATTCAAAATCAAACAGTAGTTAGATGTGTATTTATTAATATTTTTTTTTTCTTATAAACTGGATGCACCTCATTTCTTTTCTCCCACATTTTCTTATTTTCTTTTAAAATTTCATATAAATTAATGTAATATATATAGCTAAATTATTTTATTTATCATACATACATACAAGTCAATTCAATAATTAAATTATACATTGAAATATTTTAAAATTCACTTTAATTTTTTAAAAATATTCTCTTTGTTATGCCATTATTTTAATAAATGAACATTTTAATTTGTAATTAATTACAACTAAAATTAAAATCGTAACATTCAATGATATACGAGGTTAAACTATTTTAAAAACAGTATTTTGTGATATTTTTCATGAAACTAAATAAATTATGGTTTATATTATTAATTTTATATAAATAAGTTATTAGAGTTATTTGATAACAAATTGAACTCGTTATATTCGTTATATTTTAAAGGTAAACTTGTATGATGAAAAAAAGCCTAAATCCTTTAGCAAAAGTGCATTTTATTTCCGATTTATTTAGCTTTTATAAATAATTAAAATAATTAAATCAATTTAATTTTTAAAATTTTCTAACCAGGTCAAAAGTCCAGCGCAATGACACTATGGTTTGACACAAATGTTGGAAGGACGCCTCTAATTCGACATTCTTCCTATATTTTTTTAAGTAATTCCTTGCAAATTAATCCTTATCTTAAAAGTTCAATGGTAAAACATAAAAACTAATATTTCACTATTATGGGTTTGAGTTTTCACCTCTCACCATTAATTTTTTTGTTAACTATGTACTCAAACAAGACCTAAAATGCACCCGAAAAGATGGTCCATGTGAGGAGATAGATCGTGGACCTGGATGTTTTTCATCCTCTACCATAACTTGTGCGCTAAGATAAATCTTATATAAATCTTTTATATATATATATATATTCTAACTCTATAATTTTATAAAAATATAAAATATTTCTGACATGGTATCAGAGTCGTTACCATTAGATCTTGTTATCATCCGCTGCAATTCAGTCCAACTTCAATCATCAACGCATTTGTGTGGTCAGATTTTGATTTCAACTATTTTTTATTTTCAGATCTGATCATTTGGTTTTCCGCATTATCTACTACTTTTTGATTCGTTGAGCAGTCTAAGTTGTTTACTGAATTTTTTGTTATATTTTTTGGCTGGTTATTGGTATTTTTTGTCTTGGATTCTTCCTTTATATCTCTCAATATAGATCGTGTGGAGGCATCTTCTATTACGGTTATGTTGTTAGGAGACAATTATGATTTGTGGTCTGAATCTATGAAGAGTTTGTAATTGGTAAGAAGTTGTGGTATTATGTCACTAGTGACTTCACTAAACTAATAAAACTTGTTGGATTTTCCTCTACTCCACCGACTCCAAAAGAAATTGACGATTATTGATGGATATTGATGATTGGGATAGTAAGAATCATACTATTCTTGCCTGGATTCGAAATATGTCATCTAGGAATATCCGGATCCATTTTCGGAGAATGGATACCGCTAAAATGGCTTGGTGTTGGGTATTGATTGGCCCAACATAATAGCCCAATCACTAAGTAACCCACTTTGTGGACTTGACCCAATAAGAAAAAAGGATATTACTCTCTTGGTTAGAGGGTTAGGACAAGCTCCTTTGAGTGTCTTGGATGCTAGTGAAAGGGTTGTCTCCTTGGGTTGAGGTTGTAGTGCTTCGAAATCGATAAACAAGAGTGACTGAGCCAAATTCCAATCGCATTCACACTCAACACTTGAGATTATATAAAAGATCGATTCCAGGCTATCGGAGGAATGCACCACTATCAGTTGTTGAGTTCGTTACATTAACTAAAACATGAGCTATGGAAATCTATAAACGATTTATTCTTTACTATCCAGTCACTTAGGGATTGCATTAACGAGGTCAACATTAATGAGAAACACTTTAGGGTCATTGAACTACTAATGAAGCTTAGCCCACATTAGCCACCACATCAAGTAATCAACAATGGTTCATAGACTCTACTTGTTGTACTATATAACCTCTTACATTAATCTGTTGCATTCTCTAAAACCTCTCATCACCTCACCTCCCATTCACACTACAAATGATGCAACTATACATATCACACATACTAGTAATGTCACTTCACCATCTCTTCAAGATATTTACTACATTCCCCGTTTAATATTAAATCTTATTTCTGTTGGTCAGTTGGTTGAGCAAGGACTGATTATTACTTTTACATCTTCTGATATAAATGTTCATGCTTACACATATTATTGATCTAATTCAAAATTCCAACTCCTTCAGGAATAATCCTCATAATAGAGATGCGTTTTTCTTTTGAATATTTGTAACGAAGTACAAGAAACAATTTTTTCTGATTCTAACTCTGATAGATTGGAATTCCTCCCGAAGAATTATGAGATTATTCTCTATCCATGGATCATGCCAGGATAATATTCTCCTTTCATTATCGATTCTGAACTTCATTATCTGATATGTCTCTCCTCTAGTTCTTAGGACCTTTTTCAAGGACCATGTCATTTTATTTTTGATTTGGCATGTTCATATGCTAATTTTTCTTTTTATTAATCTTTTATGAACACATTTGACGCATAATGAATATGCTTTCATCTCAAGGGCCCACACATGTCTGATTGTGAGCGCTCGATTCTATATGACAAAATTTTTAATGTCAAGCATTCCTTCTTCCTTTGGGTATATACAGTTTCCCATTTGACCTTTTTACCTCCTCTACATTGAATACCCCGATAAAGTCTCTCATCAGCTTATCTAGTTCAGTCATAACTTTTTTGGGAATGACTATTTCTTGTGCCAGTAGTTAATGATTCACATAGTAACTCTTTTCACAAACTATATTCTTCCTGCGTATGTCAGGTTTTTTGTAGCCCAACCCAAGATAGAATTTCTGACATTTTCAATAAGTGGGCGAAAATATGAGTTTTGAAAATGTGAGTTTAAAGTTGATTTGTAGATAAGGGGACTCCAAGATATTTGACTAGAAGCGTTCCTTCTTTTATCCCCATGATATTAAATACATTATGCTTCAAATCCTCCTTCACTCCTCCATAGAAATCCTATCTTTTGTCTTCATTAATGAATAAATCTGTAATACTAAAAAACATTATTAGTGTTTCCTTAATTGTACTAACAGATTCAACATTTGCGTGAGCCACTAATAACATTTCATCAGTGAAACAAACATGTGTTATTGTTTCTTCCTTGCAATAAGGTGAAAATTTGAATTTATGGTTCCTTAGGAGCATTTTAAAGATGCAATCTAGGATATCCATAATAAGAATGAAGAGGTAAGGTGATAGAGAATTGCTTTGCCTTACTCCCTTTTCACCTTTAAAAAAGTCACTATCAATGCTATTCACGCTGATAATGAATTGAGGGGTCGAAACACACTACATTAACCACTCGATAAAAAAGTTAGTGAAACCGACAACATAAAGGAATTAGTGGATGAATTCTCATCTTATCTCGTCTAAAGTTTTCCGATGGTCAATTTTGAAGTCACTCTCGCAGATATAACTTTTTTTCCATAACTTTTCAATAAACTCTGCATAAGAAGTATGTTATGTGAGATAGAATGATTCAGAGTAAAAATTGATTGCCCTAAAACTGATTAATTTTGAAACAACATATTTAAATCTTTGTGAAATGATTTTAAAAATAATTTTATATATTACGTTTCAACATGAAATATTTTACGAAAGTCGATAATGCAATTTTGAGAATCTGATTCAAAAATTCATTCACTTACCTCTTTTCCAGACTATCTCTCAAGTTTTCTTATATTATATATTTATTTATCGATTGAATAAGACTTTAATGTATAAATAAGTGATTGTCACTGTATTTATGATTAAAATATGAGTTTGTATGATAAATATTATTGAATAAGATTTTAATTTTTAGATAAAGTCTTTGTCACTAAATTGATGTTAAATAATTGTTTTTTGTTAATTAAATTAAATTGACTAAGACTTTTTCCCACAAACAGGACTTTATCGCTAAATTTATTATTAAAATATTATTTATATTATTAAACATTATATTATATTTTTGGAGTCTTATAACACCCAGCTAATGTAATAAGCATTCTAAATTTTACAATTATTGAATATTTGATATTCAATTACTAAAACTAACTCTTAATATGATATTTCTCTTTATGAAATTTGTAGTATCATATCATTTTTTATAAAAGATGTTGCAACCTCCACTTGAAAGTTTGATAAGTTACAAGGTAAAACTGTTTTACTTATATATATATATATATATACTAAACTTTTTGAATCAACAATAAATTTCCTTCAAACTAATATTGTACAACACATAAATTATTTAAGTTTTAATCATGTGTTAGGAATGATAGAGGTTGACTATAAAAGAAGTTGAATAGTCAAATTTAATCCCTCATGAAAAAAATCAATAAATAAAGCCAAATCTAAGGAAATTTGTCTCAATCATAAGTTAAGGTTTGAGTATATATATATATATTATTTTTTAACTTGTATTATTTTATATTATAGATGTGTTATTGTACTTCAAACCATTTTTATTTTATTTGCATGAATCATTTAAAAAATTTAATTACACAAATATGAATATCCATAATCATTCATATATCCCAAGTCCCAGTTATAAGTACTTTACAAAAGAAATAGTCTAAAATTCTATGAAATTAATTATTGACTTATCTAAAATTTATTTATTGCCTAGTTGGGATCAGTGCCGGCCCGCAATGTTGGCTGCCCTAGACCCACATTTTTTAATTCATAAATACAAAATTTTTGTTTTAAATAAAGAGAAGATGAAAAGTATTTACCTCGAACATTTTCGTTTAGAAATACATCATTTTCATTTATGATCTTAATTGGACTCGAATAACTAACATTATCTTCATTTTGTCGTTAATACTTCCTCACATTCCCGGATCGTAGTTCACATCTGTAATAACACATTTATCCTATAATCCTCGTTAACACCTTCCTCTTCCTCTTCCTCATCATTTTCTCCATCAATACATTTTTTTCTTTTTCATTTTCTTCATTAACACCTTGATACTCATTTTTTCATTGATACATTGATCTCTAATATTATCCTTTGTAAGTGGTTCAAAACCTCATATTGAAAAGTATCATCTTCTTCATTATTACATTCATCTCTAATGACATTATTTTCTTCATCACTTATTTTTTTTATTTCTAATAGTGTCATTTTCTCTATCACTTATGTCTTCATCTCTAAGACTCGAACTCGAAGGGATAGAACTTTGATTTTTTGCATTGAATAATTTAGAAATCGAGCGCACCAATGACTTTGTCATGCATCATTTCGTCGTTTGATTCTTCTATTATAAGATCTAGAAGTTTGTTTTTGAAATGGACGAAACCTCACTCTATTTTGATTTATATTCTTCGTCATAACTCAAAAAATATCTATATTAAAATAATTCATTTTTTAATAAAAATTAACAAATAGTAATTCAACAAATATGTTATGACATTATTTATATATAAAACATAATTTTAAATCCTAATTTATAAACTTATAATCTAATAACTATCATATTAATTACTAGTTTTTAAGTAACGGAGATTAAGTATTTTAAAACTAAATTTCTAATTTCCTTGGATTGATACTAAATAACTAAAATTTATCATAAGCATGAAGTATTAACAATAATATATTAATTACTAATTTACTAAATACCTAATTCAAAAAATCAATATAGTTATAATAAAATATTTAAGTATATAAATTAAAAGATGATTAAAAAAAATAACCTTAGAAAATTTAAGAAATAATTTAAAAATTCGAAAAAATTTAATAAAGTTAAAGTATATTATGTAGAATTTATAAGTATAAGAAGTTTATATAATTTATAAGAATATATTAATTTAAGTAGTTTATAAAATTTTAAAAATAATATATTAAATTAAGAAATTAGGAAAGAATAATATAAAATAATTAGATGGTGATGGTCATGCTTGAAGGAAAAAAAAAAAAAAAAAAAATAAAAAAATAAAATTTAATGTTTAAAATGGAAAAAAAAGTAAAAAATATGACAGTAATTTTTTTTAAAAAAGAATTGGGATAGGTTCGTGTGATTTACGAATTGAGAATAAATATATGAAAATGAATAAATGAAATATAGACAAAACCTATTTTTTTTTTCAATATGTTGGGATAGTCTCATTAGAATATATTTTTTTCATTGAAATAGGTTTGTGTGATTTACAAATTGAGAATAAATGAAATATAGACAAAACCGTAAGTCGTCATTAACTAACGTGAGATCTGAGGACTGGGAGTCAACACATACATACACAAAGATCAAACAATATCAGAAAGAACGAAGAAACTTAATGAGTTCATCCAGCATCAAAATCCCATTGATCCAACTGTGAAAGCAAAACAAAATGTCTCGAATTCATCTTCTTCTACTAGTCTCTGTTATGGTATGCCTGATCAAATCCACCACCCACGCACAACCTAACGCAGATTTCATCTTCAACGGCTTCCAACAATCCACCAATCTGACCTTGGATGGTGTCGCCCAGATCACTGATGGAATTTTGTTCCTAACCAACCGCACAAAACTGAAAACCGGGCACGCGTTTTACCCAAACCCGATCATCTTCAAGAACTCAACAAATGACTCTGCCATCTCCTTCTCCACTTCCTTTGTTTTCGGGATTATACCCGAATTCCATTCCGAGGGTGGGCACGGACTCTGCTTCGTCATCGCTCCTCAACCGGCCTTACCAGGGGCACTGCCGAAAGATCGGTTGGGCCTTTTCAACACGTCCATTATAGACCCAAACGGGACCAACCACGTTATAGCTGTTGAATTTGACACAATAGAGACCCCAGACTTTAAGGATATGGATGGAAATCACGTTGGCATTGATATAGACAGTCTGGAATCTGTAGTTAATAACTCCGCGGGGTATTACTTGGACAACAACGGTACATTTCAGAACCTAAGCTTGATTAGCTATGAATCAAGGCGGGTTTGGATCGAATATGATGGTGTCAAGAAGCAAATGAACGTAACCGTGGCCCCAATCAATCTGGATAAACCGTCTCGACCGCTTCTGTCTCTAAATAAAGACCTGTCTCTGTACATTAATCCCAATATGCATGTCGGGTTCGCAGCAGCAACCGGTGTGCTTTTTAACAGCCATTATTTGTTAGGATGGAGCTTCAAAGTGAATGGCCAAGCTAAGGAGCTGGATATCTCTCTGCTTCCAAAGACCCCCCTTACAAATGGAAATAAAAGTAGCTCAAAAAATAAGTTTTTGATAATCGGGATGCCTTCGATTTTGGGTTTTGTTCTGTTAATAACGATTATAACAGCTTTGGTTTACTATTTTAAGAGAAAGAAGAAGTTTGCAGAAGAAATGGAGGATTGGGAGCTTGATTATGGGCCTCATCGATTCAAATACAGAGATCTATACTTCGCCACGAATGGATTTAGCGACAAGGAATTGTTGGGTAGAGGTAAGTACTTCCTTTTCTTTGTCTCTGTTTTTTTATAACCTATTTTGCTCCTAAGAAGAAATTGACTATTCTATGTAAGGATGTACTAGCTAGACTCAAACTCGTTTCTAACAAAAATAACATCCCACAAACTTTTATGGATCAAATCTTTTAAAAACAATAATACATTTGTATTAGTTGTCGGGGACTTGTCATTAAATCCAAGCTACAATCTTGACCCTAGATAAAATCCAGCTAGGCCTTAGTTTCTGATGCTACCCAGACTTGACCAGCGTCTCTAGGAATATAACATATAATTGATCCTATTGGAAAACTTTTGGAGTTGAGGGAATTGAATGATAACATATTATTTTATCTAAATCACCACTAAATCTAAATCAATACTAAGATATTTAAAAAATGTATAATTTTAAAATAAATCTTAAAAATTCAAATATCACTTTACTTCTCTCTTGTCTACCAAAATCAAATAATTCATTAATCAAAATATTAAAATATTTTATATTTAAATTATTATTTATTATATATATATATATATATATATATATATATATATATATAATTCTTTTTATAAATAAAAAACATTCTTACTTCCTCAAAATTATCCCAATTATTAATTTTTCCGCTAGGTTATTTTAATAATCCTAACCTAAAATGGCCTAATAATAGTAACAAATTATAATATTATATAATTGAAAATTAAATAACAAGAATAATAACAGTATTTTATTTAATTTAACACTGTTATAAAAGAAAAATAGAATTCAAAAATAAAACTGAATTGAGTATATTTCAAAAATAAAATTAATGTATTGGAACTTTATAATTTTATAATAATTTATTTTAAACATTATAATTATAATTTATTTTAAACATTATAATTATAATTTATAATAATTTATTTTAAACAAAAAACTGCCATAATATCATGTTATACCTGATTTATTTATTATTATAATTAGTATACTATGTTTTGCTATTTTGTTTAATGCCGGATAAACTCATTACTTTGATTTTATTATTAAGGGTCACCCTTTTCTTTTCTTTTTCTTTTTCTTTTTTTTTTTTATCTTTGCAGTCTCATTTTAATTCATATTTTAATCCAAATTTAACAACTAGTCAAGTCAATATATATATGGCCATCCTATCTATAGTTATCGCTATTACTTTAGATATATATATGTTTTTCGATGATCAGTATTTATTGAAATTAATTTTTCATGGGTCAATATCACGAAAGAAACGTGGATATTTCCCTTTCTTACCCTATATAGTAATAATTTTAAAAAAACAATTAAATTAGGATTTGTTTTGAATATTTAAGAAAATTTATAATAATAATAATAAGTTTTTTAAATGTTAAATATAGTGGAATAAAAATGATAGTCACTTTAAACGTAATGACAAAAACAAAATAAAACATATGTGTTCACATTATCCTAAATCACACATAAAATAGAATATGATTAATCATTTGAAAGTAACAATAAAAAAAGCATAAGTCTAAAAATAAACATAAAGTGTGAACGAGTTAGGAAATCTTCACAAGATTGATGAGTTTACATTTAAAAAAATAAAAAATTTTAAAATAATAATAATAATATTAACAATATTTTTTAAAATTATTTCATTTCTTTATAGAATTTAATACAATCCTTCAACAAATTAAGTCTTATTAAAAATAAAAAATATATATTGAATTTCTGTTAAAAAAATAGTATTAGAATATATGTTTTTAATATGGTAGTTAAATATTTATTACCTTATAAAGACATTTAACAAATCAAAAATAAATGTTAAAAAATTTGAAAATATACAATTAAAATTACTACTAAAGAACATGATATTAAAAACATTAATTTAATACTTAATTTTTAAAAAAATTTCAACCAGATAATATATATATATATATATATATATATATATATATATAATGCTTAATTTTTAAAATGTTCGGATTGCCGGGTCGAGAGCTGTGGGTAATTTGAATATATATATGTGAGAGTAAATGGATACTTGGGCCGAATTGTGGGTTGACCCGCCCATAAACTTAAAACGATTAAAAATAAAACTAAAAATACTATAGGTATGATTTAAACTTTCAACCTAACAAAACAAGTACAACTCTTTAATCAACTAGGCTAATAACACTTTATATTTTAAATTCAACAACAAATTTGATAAACGCGGGATATTTTAACAATATAAGTTCAACTTTTTAACTAACTAATCTATATATATATATATAATGATACTTAATTTTTAAAGTGTCCGGATTATCGGGTCGAGAGCTGTGGTTAATTTGGATATATATGTGAGAGTAAATGGATACTTGAGCCAGATTGTGGGTTGACCCGTCCATAAACTTAAAACGGTTAAAAATAAAATTAAAAATACTATAGGTATGGTTCGAACTTACAACCTAACAAAATAAATACAACTCTTTAACCAACAAGGCTAATAACAATTTATATTTCAAATTCAACACCAAATCTGATGAACGCAGTGGTTCATCAATAGTTTTTAACCAACATAATTCTCTTTTGACTCTGCGCTATAGATTTCATTATTATTAGTGAGCAATAATGAAGAAATTCTGTCATTTTTATAGAGATAGTGGACATAATTCATATGGATATAGTAAGTCTCGCTTGGACTACTTTAATAGTACTCTTTACATTTTTCCTTTCATTCGTAGTATGAGGAAGAATTGTGTTGGGTTTTGCAATAACAAAACTATGGATCTTCTTCGAAATCAAACCTGTAACAAATCAGTTTCCAAATCGTCTATAACGACAAACAGATTACGAATACTGAAATAGCACAAAGAAATAAACGACAACACAATATACGTGGTTCGGTCAAAATCGACCTATGTCCACGGGAGGGATAAGTTTCACTAAATCAAACAAATGTCAATAGTAGAAACTTACATGCCCTGCTCTCAAATGAAAAAAGTGATTACACTAGGAATGATTGGACTACTCCACAATCAAAAGCTCCCCCAATCTTTCTCTCTGGATCAGCTAAAGAACAAGAAGAAGAAGGAAACCTAACACAATTCACTCTCTCTCAACTTTGCTCTGTTATGAGAAAAATACCTAAAAAAGTATTTATACTCTAACCCGTTTTCATAAAAGAAAACCCTGACACGTTTACCCGGAATTTAAAACCCGCCCGCAATGGCAAGGAACACCAACAATTCTCCCCCTTCCGAGCCATGGGAGAATGTTGCTATAAACATTCATCATCGTGACGCTTCTGCCAGAACCATTCCGACTTTGGCACAACATATCTCATGCTTTCCTCTTGGCAAGCCCTTTGTCATCATATCTGACCCGTTCTCATCTGTATGCACTTTCTCCAAGTATAACTCCTTCTTCTCGAGCACTTCACGGATCCAATGGTACCTTATTTGGATGTGTTTTGAACGTGAATGGAAACTTGGATTCTTGCTCACATGTATAGCACTTTGTGAGTCACTAAGCACCACAAACTTGTCTTGTGCAATGCTTATTTCTTTCAACAATTCTTTCATGCATCTCATTTCCTTACAACATTCAGTAATGGCAATATATTCAACTTCTGTAGTAGACAAAGCAACATATTTCTGTAGACGAGACTGCCATGATACAGCTCCTCCTCCAAAAGCAAACAAATACCCTGAAGTTAATCTCAGTGTGTCAATATCACCACTCATATCTGAATCAGAAAACCCTTCAACATGTGGCTTTCCAGTACCATAACACAAAGCGTATTTGGAGGTCCCTCGAAGATATCTCATTAGCCACTTAACCGCTTCCCAGTGTGTCTTACCAGGATTTGAAAGGAAACGACTAAGTACTCTAACCGCATGAGCTATATCCGGTCTTGTACAGACCATTGCATACATTAGACTTCCTATTGCTGAAGCATATGGAACACTGCACGTTTCTTGTCTTTCCTCTTCATCCTTGGGAGACATTGTCTTGTTTATTTTTAAGTGTGTAGCCAATGGACAAGCAACTGGTTTTGCCTTGTCCATACAGAATCGTTTTAGAATCTTCTCAATATATCTCTCTTGAGACAACCATAGCCTTTTTTCACCCGATCACGAATGACCTGCATTCCAAGAATTTGTCTTGCTTGACCCAAATCTTTCATCTCAAAAGACTTAGCCAAATCCTTTTTCAACTTGACAATCTTGAGCTTGTCTCTCCCAACAATCAGCATGTCATCAACATATAAGAGAAGTATAATAAAATCATTAGAAGCAAACTTTTGCACAAAGATACAGTGATCTGTAGACGTCTTCATGTACCCATGGATGGTCATGAATGACTCAAACTTAAGATACCATTGCATTGGTGCTTGCTTCAAACCTACAGACTTTTGACAAGTTTGCACACCTTGTTTTCCTCACCTTTCTTATTATAACCTTCAGGTTGCTCCATATAAACATCTTCATCCAAATCACCATGGAGAAATGCAGTCTTGACATCAAGTTGTTCAACCTCAAGATCCATACAAGCAGCTAGACTTAACACCACCCGGATAGAAGTCATCTTCACTACCGGTGAGAAAATCTCATCATAATCGATTCCATGCCTCTGGCCAAAACCTTTGACAACCAGCCTAGCCTTGTATCTTGTCTTTCTATCATCACCTTCTTGCTTGATCTTGTACACCCATTTATTTTGTAATACTTTTCTGTTCTTTGTTTTTTGAACCAGTTCATATGTGCCATTTTTCAGCAATGACTTCATCTCTTCATCCATGTCAGCTATCCATTCTTCTTTATGAGCATCCTCAATAGTCTCCTTGTAATATATAGGCTCCCCACAATCAGTTAGAAGGACATACTCTAGGGTACTTAGAACTTGATATTTTCTCCCTAGTAGACCTCCTAAGTACCTCTGTTTGTTGATTCTGTTGATTTCCATCTTCTTGTTTAACATCAAAATCAACCTCAACATTATCACCAAGATCAGTTTCAGTATTAGTATCATTTCCATAGCCTACAGCTTGACCCTAAGGAACATCATCATCACTATCTGAGTCTGAAGCTACATGTGGCCTTGTCTCCTCAACATCATGAGACAACTCAAGACCAGAAAGGTCACGTATGTATGCATCAAGTTTTTCACCATCTTCAAAATTCTCAATAGTTTGATCTTCAAGAAATACCACATCTAGGCTTCTCAAAACCTTCTTATCAACTGGGTCATAACACCTGTATCCCCACTTTTCATCACCATACCCCAAAAATATGCATTGTCTGGTTTTTGCATCTAGCTTAGACCTCTCATCTTTTGGAACATGCACAAAAACTCTACAACCAAAAACACGTAAATAGTCATAATTAACATCTTTACCTGACCAGACGCTTTCTGCACACTTATTATTCAATGGCTTGGAGGGAGAACGGTTGATCACATACACTGTAGTGCTCATTGCTTCAGCCCATAAATGCTTAGCCAACCTGGCACGGGAGAGCATACTCCTCATCCGTTCCAACATTGTTCTGTTCATCCTCTCTGCCACACCATTTTGTTGTGGAGTCTTGGGCACAGTCTGTTCATGTCGAATACCATGCTCTTTACAATAATCATCAAATAAGCCTATGTACTCTCCCCTGTTATCTGACCGCACCCTCATCAGTTTTTTTCCTGTCTCTCTTTCAACCAGCTTGTGAAAGACCTCAAACCTTGCTGCAACCTCATCCTTGGACTTTATAGAATAAGCCCAAACCTTCCTAGATGCATCGTCTATGAAGGTTACAAAATAGGAAGCACCACCTATGGATTTAATCTTCATAGGACCACAAACATCTGTATGGACCAGTTCAAGGATATTCTTTTTCAGTTCAACTTTTGACTTACTGAAGGAGACTCTATTCTTCTTATCTTTCAAGCAATGCTCACAATTTTCAAGATGAGCATCCTTGAGATTCAGCAACTCATTCCTCTTGATCAAAACATTCAGCCCCTTTTCACTAATGTGACCTAGTCTCTTGTGCCACAACTCAAAGGATGACTCCATCAAAACAGAATATGCTGCATCATAGACAATTTTCAAATTGGTCTTGTATAAGGAACAACATTTCTTACCTCGTGCAACAACCAATGAACCCTTGCTTAGCTTCCATGCTCCACCACTGAAAACATTATGGTAGCCTCCATCATCGAGCTTACCTGCTGAAATAAAATTTATTCTCAAATCAGGAACATGTCTTACATCTCTCAATGTCATGAAGCATCCCATGTTTGTCTCGATTCTAACATCACCAAGACCAACTATCTTGGACACACCACTGTTACCCATGCGAACCTCACCATAATCACCAGCTTTGTAGGACTGGAAGTAACCTTTGTGTGGAGTAATATGGAATGAGGCACCTGTGTCAACAATCCATGTTGTTTCATTTGAAGATGTGCTAAGACATGAGTCTTGACAGTTAGAAGCATATGTCAGTTCACCATCTGAAGCATAAGCAGATGTATCTGCACTCTGTTCTTTCTTTTCTCTAGGCTTCACTGTACCCTTCGCTTTATCATTTTTAAATTTCCAGCACTCATTTTTCCAGTGACCCATTTTGCCACAGTAATGGCAAGCACCATCCTTCTTTGGAGCTTTAGACTTGCTTCTAGACTTGCCCCTGCTCAAACCACTTCTATTATCCTTTGATTTTCCTCTATCAGCCACCAACATATCAGACTTAGATGGTTTATCCCCCTTTCAATTCTCCTCATCAAGTAAGGAACTGGTGACAAATGCCATGTTGACTTTATCATTTGGTGCTGAGTTGCTGAGAGTGATAATAAGTGTCTCCCAACTTGCAGGCAAAGATCCAAGGACTAAAAGTGTTTACACCTCATCATCAAAGTTTATCTTCATACTACTCAACTGATTCAAAATATTTTGAAATTCATTCAAGTGCTCAGCAATTGATTTATTATCAATGTACTTCAAATTCACCCGCCTTCGTACCAGTGCTGCTTTATTCCCTGCTGACCTCCCAGCATACAGAGCTTCAAGTTTGCTCCACACACCATACGCCGTAGTCTCATTCTCAACATGGTGCACAATATTTACACCAACCCAGGAACGAATAAAGCTGCAGGCCTTTCTATCTATCTTTTTCCAATCAGCCTCTTTTGTAGTCTCAGGTCTAACACTTTCATTTTCAATTGCTTCATTCAAATCATCTGAAACTAATAGATCACTAATCATCAGTTTCCATTGCCTGTAGTTTGTACTATTCAGACTCACCATATCAGGTCTAGATTTCCCCATTATTACTGCCTTAACAACTGACAAAAAAACCTAGCAAAGAAACCAATTGATCTCTTCTATGAATTTCGCCAAATAACCAGCAGAGCACTCTCCTCCAATGTTAAAACAGATAACCAATCAATACTGCTCTGATACCACTGTTGGGATTTGCAATAACAAAACTATGGATCTTCTTCGAAATCAAACCTGTAACAAATTAGTTTCCAAATCGTCTATGACGACAAACAGATTACGAAGACTAAAATAGCACAAAGAAATAAACGACAACACAATATACGTGGTTCGGTCAAAATCTACCTACGTCCACGGGAGGGATAAGTTTCACTAAATCAAACAAATGTCAATAGTAGAAACTTACATGCCCTACTCTCAAATGAAAGAAGTGATTACACTAGGAATGATTGGACTACTCCACAATCAAAAGCTCCCCTAATCTTTCTCTTTGGATCAGCCAAAGAACAAGAAGAAGAAGGAAACCAGAAAACCCTAGATCTGTAATTCACTCTCTCTTAACTTTGCTCTGTTATGAGAAAAATACCCAAAAAAGTATTTATAATCTAACCCGTTTTCATAAAAGAAAACCCTGACACGTTTACCCGGAATTTAAAACCCGCCCGCAATGGCAAGGAACACCAACAAATTGGATTTTAGAGGTCAAACTAATTGAGTTGAGAAATCAAATTGTATCAATTGTTTTAGAGATCGTTCTGCAATGTGAGAGTAAATGGATACTTGAGTCGGACTATGGGTTGACCCGCCCATAAACTTAAAACAGTTAAAAATAAAATTAAAAATGTTATCAGATTTTTACCGTAATATTTTTTTTCACAATTTTTTATACTATTACTCGTGCAAATGCATGTGATATATGTTAGTTTAAATAATATAGATTCATTATTGTTAAAAGAGACTACAAATTTAAAATTATATGAATGTGTACAACACTTTTCAAAAGTTTATATTTCCGAATTCCGACTCAATAGCAACACTATTTTAAACAAAAGTTGCAAATATGTCATTAATTTTAGAAAAGAATTAATTGAAAATTCAGAGTTAAATTTAACCTTATTTGCACATATGGGAAAATTAAGGTGTCAATATGTTCAGTATCAAGTTCAATTTTAAACTTTATGTACCAATTTAAATGATTGTCAAATATTTAGGCTTTAATTTGATATTATATCAATAATATAGGTCTCAATTTAATATGTTTGTATTAAACAAGTTCTCAAACACATGTTAATCTTTTTCACATATCTTGTTTAAGGTGGGTTTGGGAAAGTATATAAAGGTATTCTACCAAGTTCAAAAATTGAAATTGCAGTAAAGAGAATGTCACAAAAGTCATGGCAAGGGAAGAGAGAATTTGTGGCAGAAATTGTGAGCATGGGTCGTCTTCGGCACCGTAACTTGGTCCAACTCATCGGGTATTGTCGACGAAAGAAAGAGCTTCTATTGGTCTATGAGTATATGCCAAATGGAAGTCTAGACAGATTACTTTATAACAAGTCGGGGCAGACTCTAAATTGGAACCAACGTTTCTTGATCATTAAGGGAGTAGCATCGGGTCTTTTTTATCTACACGAGGGATGGGAACAAATTGTTATCCACAGAGATGTTAAGGCGAGTAATGTCTTGTTAGATAATGAACTAAATGGGAAATTGGGTGATTTTGGGTTGGCCAGATTACATGACCACGGGTCTGATCCTCATACTACCCAAGTAGTTGGTACATTGGGTTATCTTGCTCCAGAACAGATGTGGACCAAAAAAGTGACTGAAGCTACTGATGTATTTTCTTTCGGGGCATTTTTATTGGAAGTTGCATGTGGAAGGAGACCCGTTTTAATGAAAGAAGAGCGGTTCATTTTGATAGAATGGGTGTTTCGTTTTTGGTTAAAGGGTTTGATTGTTAATGCAATGGATCCTAAATTAGGCGGTGAATTTAACTTTGAGGAGGTAGAATTGGTAATGAAACTTGGTTTGCTTTGCTCAAATATGAACCCGTTGGCTAGGCCAACAATGAGACAAGTGGTTGAGTATTTAGAAAGAGATGTTGTGATGCCAGAGCTCTCATCATTTGGGATAACAATCTCTTCATTGACCTTTCCTCATCGGGAAGGAATCAATGATGATTTATATCCACCAACTTCAACAGGTAAAACAACATTTGATACATCAATTATGGTTGAATCAGATCTCTCTGGAGGCAGATGATGATTCAATAATTATATAATTGTACATATGATTTACACTTATCAAAACTTCATATATGTGTGTGCTTATGAGCTGGCTCATTGATGGTTGTTGACTTGTTGGTGTACTTGCTAGTGTTTTGAGATATGTGTGAGATTTAAAAAAAAAAGATACTTGGGATGATTTCTTACCTTATAAGTGATTTTTTTTATGATTTAAATGCACGAGCTTGTCCCATTTTTTAGTTTGAAAGCTTTGTATTATTTGTCTATAGAAATAACATGTTTTTATTTGGTAAAAAATATATTTTTTTTTATTGAAAACAGACAAGAGAATAAACAATCAAATAGCCAATTTGAATTGCAAGTCATGGTTTGGAAGAATTTGGGAGACCACGCGGGCTATGGCTCTAAAGCTGGTGATGAAACTATTAACAGACTACTAAATAGATGAGATAGACACGACGACCGATTTGAATTGTTTTGTTAGGTGCAATTTTCCTTTTGACAAGTAGTTGACTGGGATAATATTTGTGTCATTGTCTCGATTTATAAATGAAGGTACTAAGATTATATTATAAATATTATAATAATATATTCTTTCAATATATTACCATATATATATATATATATATAAATATTTAAAAAACGTTTATATAATTTTACAAAGAGTTTTTTAAAAATTATGGTATTATGGTGATTGACAGAAATTTTCCGAAACCAAACAGACAATAAAAAAATCTTGAAAGTATAATGAATCGGGATGGTAATTAATGTATTCCCCACCTTCTTTTCAGTTTGTCATCCCCTACATATTACATATGATACAACAATTTAATAATTATTGTTTTATTTAGATGAAAAATAAATGAACAAGAAAGAACATCGACAACAGCCGTCGACTGAACATGTCTTCATTAGGCCTGGTTTGGATGCGAGGAAGAAAAAGAAAGATGAATTTTATATTTATATTTTATTACTACTACAAAATATAAAAAGAAAATTAATGTGACAATAAACTATTAGGCATTGTTCGGTAAAGGTTTTTATTTTAATCTTTATTAAATTAATTTTTTAATTAATCACTTCTTATTAATTATATCACACATTTCATTAATCAAAATATTAAAATATTTTTATTTTAAATTATTATTTTTTTTATTTTATTTATAAATATCAATATCCTTTAAGTTTTTTTACCAAAAATAATAATTACCTCCTCAAAATTATCACCCAATCGTTCAATTTTTCTATCTATTGGTTTAAAAAAAACCCATAATCAAACCAGATCTTATAGATTATTGAAGATTATCTTTAAGATCAACATTTTTTTTAATTGAATTGAGTATAATTAATTAAGGTAGGACTTCATTTCATAATACATAAAGCCATATTTATAAATGTTTTTAATTGTCAAACCTCTATTTGGTTAACAAAAAGTGTAAATCTTAGTACCTTCAACAACTAACTCTGACCTCACACTCGACAAACCACCCACCACCCGACCTTAATCTCGTGACCTCACACTTTCAAATGTTCGCCAAACCAACCACTAATTCCGACCTCACACTTGACAAACCACCCATCCACCGACCTCCATCTCGTGACCTTACACTTTCAAATGCTCGCCAAACCAATAACTAATTCCGATCTCACACTCAACAAATCACCCCCACCCGATCTCCATCTCGCGACCTCACACTTTCAAATGCTCATCAAACTAACAATCAATTCTGATCTCACACTCGACAAACCACCCACCACTCGACCACCATCTCGTGACCTCACACTTTCAAATGCTCGCCAAACCATGCACTAATTCTGACTTCACACTCGACAAACTACCCATCACCTGACCAACATCTTGCGATCTCACACTTTCAAATGCTCGCCAAACCAACCACTAATTCCGACCTCACATTCGACAAACCACCCACCACCCAAGACCCAACTTCCAACTCGTGACCTCACACTTTTAAATGCTCACCAAACCAACAAATAATTCCGACCTCACACTCGACAAACCACCCACCACCCGACCTCCATTTCGTGACTTCACACTTTCACACTCGACAAACCACCCACCACTAGGGGTGAGCATAATATGGGTTTACCCAAACCCAACCCTAACCCAAACCCAAATTATTAATTTGGGTTGGTTAATATGGGTTGAGTTGAGTATGGGTTGGGTTGAGTATGGGTTGAGTTTAATTTGTGTTGGGTTAGGGTTACCCAAATTACCCAAATTATATAAATTTAGTTTAATTCTATATTATTAATCCAATATAAACTAATAATCTTCCAACTTTAAGTCGAACACGTTTTTGACATGTTTAACATATTTTTCATACGTTTAACACGTTTTCCACACATCTAACACGTTTTTAATATTTTTAACACGTTTCACTTATAACATGTTTTTCACACGTTTAACACGTTTTTTACACGTTTAACACATTTTTCACACGTTTTCACATTTTTTACACGTTTTCACGTTTTTGACATGTTTTGTCACGTTTAACAAGTTTTTGACGTTTTTGTCACGTTGAACACATTTTTGACATGTTTAATACGTTTAACGCGTTTTTGACAAGTTTAACACTTTTTTTTACATTTTTGACACGTTAACACGTTTTTGGCATGTTAACACGATTTTGATATGTTTAACACGTTTTTTACACGTTTGTAACGTTTTTAATATTATATCACGTTTTCACACTTAAAACATGTTTTTCACACGTTTAACACGTTTTTACGTTTTTGGCACGTTTAACAAGTTTTGATATGTTTAACACGTTTTCATACTAATAACACGTTTTTGTCACGTTTAACACGTTTTTGATATGTTTAATACGTTTAACGCGTTTTTGACAAATTAAACACGTTTTTTTACGTTTTTAGCACGTTTAACACGTTTTTAACATAACTAACATGTTAACACGTTTTTGATAAGTTTAATACGATTTTCACATTTTTGGGACGTTTAAAACATTTTTAACATGTTTTTGATATGTTTAACACGTTTTCACACGTTTAACACGTGTTTCACATATTTAATATGTTTTTCACATTTTTGGCATATTTAACACGTTTTTTTACATATTTGACACGTTTTTCACACATTAACACGTTTTTCACATTTTGGTACTTCTAATACGTTTTTGACATGTTTAACATGTTTTTCACATTCTTAACACGTTTAACATGTTTGTAACATGTTTAATACGTTTGTAAGATGTTTAACACGTTTTTCACGGTTTTGGCACGTTTAACACGTTTTTGACATTTTAACACGTTTTACACATTTAACATATTTTTGACATGTTTAACATATTTTTTTGCACGTTAACACATTTTGATAAGTTTTAACACGTTTAACACGTTTTTGGCGTTTTTGACACGTTTAATATATTTTTGACACGTTTGACATTAAACGTGTGAAAACGTATTAAACGTGTCAAAAATGTGAAAAACATGTTAAACGTGTCAAAAACGTGTTTAACGTATCAAAATGTGCCAAAAACGTGAAAAACGTGTTAAACGTGCCAAAAACGTGTAATATGTGTCAAAATGTGTTAAACGTGCCAAAAACGTGTGAAAACATGTTAAACATGTTACAAACGTGTTAAACGTGTTAATAATGTGAAAAACGTGAAAAACATGTTAAACATGTCAAAACATGTTAAACGTGCCAAAAACGTGTCGAAATATGTTAAATGTGTCGTGATCGTGAAAAATGTGTCAAACGTGTTAAAAACGTGTTAAACATGAAAATAGTGTCGAATGTTTGAAAAACGTATTAAACGTGTCGAAAACGTATTAAACGTGTCGAAAACGTATTAAACGTGTCGAAAACGTGAAAAACGTATCAAAAACGTGTTAAACGTCTCAAAACGTGGATAACGTGTTAAACGTGTCAAAACGTGTTAAATGTGCAAAAAATGTGAAAAACGTGTGAAACGTTTCAATAATGTGAAAAACGTATTAAACGTGTCGAAAACGTGTTAAACGTGTCAAAACGTGTCAAAAATGTGGAAAACGTGTTAAACGTGTCAAAACGTGCTAAAAACGTGAAAAACGTGTGAAACGTGTCAAAAATGTGAAAAACATGTTAAACGTGTCAAAACGTGTTAAACGTGCCAAAAATATGTCACACTGTGTCAAAATGTGTTAAACGTGTCAAAAACATAAAAAAACGTGTCAGACGTGTCAAAAACGTGTTAAACATGCCAAAAACATGAAAAACGTGTTCAACGTGTCAAAAATGTGTTAAGTGTGCCAAAAACGTGTTAAACGTGTGAAAAACTTGTTAAACGTGTGAAAAACATATTTAAAATGTTAAAAACGTGAAAAAAACGTGAAAAACGTGTTAAACGAATAATAATGTGTTAAATGAGTCAAATACATGTTAAATAAAAAAATAAAAATAAAATAATTTGGGTTACCCAACCCATATTAGTAAATAATATAGGTTGAATTATGGGTTGGATAAATTTAATTTTGGTTGAATATGGGTTGGGTAATATGGGTTGGATTTACCCGTTTGCTCACCCCTACCCACCACCCCACCAAACAAATTGAACACTAAAAAAATTATTTGAGAGCTTTTTTATTTTAGAACATTTTTAAAAATAAAAATATCTATTATAAAATTGTTTGATGTAAAAGTTTTTATTTGAATAAAATGATAATATATACCTAATATTAATATTTTAAAGTATTATAAAAATACAATAAAAATATTTTTCCTGCTTTGAATATAAATTAATAAAGTGAAATTTGTAAAATATTTCAAATAACACAAAAGACTATTGATAAAAAAAACTAAATTGATAAAAAAAAAAAAGATTTATATGATTATATCTTTATACTTAGTTGAAAAAAGAAAAGAAAAACATCTCTTTATATTTTAATTCATTACTATATTACATTTGTATGAATAAATTGTTTTAAATGAAAAATATTTATATTATATTATATTATATTATATTATATTATATTATATTATATTATATTATATTATATTATCTTTATAATTTAATTTTATACTTTTCACTTTATAATTTTTTTATAGTTATCTATGTTGATAATTTTCACTTTTATATATATTTATATATATATATTTATATATATATATATATATATATAAATATATATATATATAAATCAAGTAAGAAGAAAATATAATAAAGTTTAGTTTCTATGTACATGTCTTATAAAATTTACACATAATCTTGTAAGACATATATATAGAAACTAAATTTTATTATATTTTTATCTTACTTAATTTTTTTTTGGTTAGATTGTAAAAGAATTATGGGAATGAATAGTTTTTTAATATGGTATATTTTTATTTTTCTAGGTAAAATATTTTTTTCTTTTATCGAAATAATACTTGTTTTTCTTTTATCTTGACCTAATTCATTTATAATTTTTTATATATATATTTACAGGTCTTTTTATGTAACACAGAAGAAGAAGAGTGTCGGTGTATATGTGTCCATGGTATTCCCAGGCGTGTTAAAAGAAAATGTGTATGTATTGAAAATATGTAATTCCAAATATTATATTCCATATGAAAAATGTAATCACATTAAGAAAATAATAGTACAATTGCTTTTGATGAAGATGTTTCATTTTTTCATAATGGCTAATCTTTCATGAATTCTACTCAATTATCAAACAATAAACCAAATAAAACAAACGGCAAGCATTGAAACCTCATTTGCTTTTGATGAAGATGCTTCATTTTTTTATAATAGCTAATTTTTCATGAATTCTACTCAATTATCAAACAATAAACAAAATAAAACAAATTGCAAGCATTGAAACCTCATTTGTTATAATAAATCCTCTACTAAACCGTTTGAAACGAAAGTAATGCCACAAATCTGACGTGTTCTGCTACTTGTGCAGAAGAGAAATAATTTTTTTTCGAACATGTTAATTTTTTCCTAGAAAAAATAGTTTTTTTCTCTCTCGACACATGACTATGTTCGAGACAAAAATCTCCCGAATATATCCATTTTACCGGAAAAAATTAATTTTTTATCTCACATAACCATATTCGGACAAAAAACACATGAACATTGCCATTTTCCTGAAAAAAATAATTAAAAAATAATATATTTTTCTCTCTTTTGCACATGTCAATGTTCAGAATAAAAATATCTCGAACATATTAATTTCCCGAAATAAAAAAAATTAATAAAAAAAATTCTCTCTCTTATCAATGTGGCAGGACATGTACGTGACTTTCATTATAACTTCGTTACCCAAATCATTTCTATATAAATATATTGTCTAATAATATTGTATTTGATGTTGTGTGAAAAGAAAAAAAAAAATTTGAGTATTAATGTTTGGTGTTATAAGATGAATTATTTGGGATAGGCTTAAGAAATTAAATAAAAAATTATGAATAAATTGAGTAAATGAATATGAGTTTTATCTATTTTTAAAAAAAAAAAATAAGGCAAATATTTTAAATTATTAATTACATTTTCATATAATTATATTTATCTTATAATCTCTTCTCATTTCAAAATATCTATCATTTTTTTTCATTATTATAAAAACATTCCAACATCATACATAATATATCACAAATATTATCGAAGGAGGTTTCAAAATCAACCTAAAGCATATCAATACTTATAGGATTACACATATTTTTTTTTTAAAGAATGATCTAATTAATTATATATTTAATTTGTATATTTAATATGTATATTTAATATGTTTTTAATAAAATATACAACTATTATATTTATTTTATTTTTTGGGCTCTAAAATTTGATTTTACATTAGGCCTCCCAACTGACTGTTATCATTCTTTCATTTCTCTCTCTAATTAATAAATGAAATGTATAATTCAACATTAACAAATTAATAAATTTTAAGAATAAAAATCTATTTATATATATATATATATATATATATATATATATATATATATATATATATATATATATATAATAATGCTTAAAATTGAATTATGGAGTCTAGAATTTAATAAATTCTAAGAATTAAAAGTTAGCTATCTATATATATATATATATATAATAATGCTTAAAATTGGATTATCGGGTCTAGATACGTGATTAATTTGTATCTTAGCATGAGAATAAATTGGTACGACTTGTATGAGTTAAACCGGGGTCGATTTAAATAAGAAATAGATAAGCCTTTTTATATTCATTCTTTCATTTCATCATTTCATTTCTCTAATTAATAAATGAAAATATAATCAACATTAAAAATTTAATAAATTTTAATAATAAAAATCTATATATATAATAATGTTTAAAATGTGATTAATTTGGATCTTAGTGTATGGGTCACACCGTTGGTCAGTTTGAATAAGAAATGACGAAGACTTTTTATATTCCTGTTTTCCTTCTTCTCTAATTAATAAATGAAATTATAATAATAAAAATTTAATTTAATTACATTAGAATAACTAACCTGAATTCCGTGTATTTTTATATATAAAAATATATTTAAAATATTATTTATCTATAAATATTATTTATCTATTAATACTTTAGATAAAAATAATATTATTTAAATCTAATTAATTTAAAATTGATTTTAATTTGTAAAAATTAAGTTTAGTCTTAAACTTAATTTTATTATATATTTTATCCTCTCGGTTCCCCACTTAATTCTTTACTTGACCATCATCTTATGACTCACACTTTTTTATATATCTTTTTTATTCCCTCGGGGAACCACTCACCAATCTTTCAAATGCTCGCCAAACCAACCACTAATTCTAACCTCACACTCGACAAACCACCCACCACCCAACTTCCATCTCGTGACCTCACACTTTCAAATGCTCGCTAAACCAATCACTAATTCCGACCTCACACTCGACAAATCACCCACCACCCAACCTCCATCTCGTGACCTCACACTTTCAAATGCTAGTCAAACCAACAACTAATTATGACCTCACACTCGATAAACCACCCACCACCCGACCTACATCTCGTGACCTCACCCTTTCAAATGCTTGCTAAACCAACCACTAATTCCGACCTCACACTTGAAAAACTACCCACCCGCCGACCTTAAACTTATGACCTCACACTTTCAAATACTCGCCAAACCAACAACTAATTCTAACCTCACACTCGACAAACCACCCACCACCCGGCCTCAATCTCGTGACCTCACACTTTCAAATGCTCGTCAAACCAACAACTAATTCCGACCTCACACTCGACAAACCACCCACCACCCGACCTCCATCTCGTGACCTCACACTTTTAAATTCTCGCCAAACCAACCACTAATTTTGACCTTACACTCGACAAACCACCCACCATCTAAGACCCGACTTCCATATCATGACCTCACACTATCAAATGCTCTCCAAACCAACAAATAATTCGACCTCACACTCGACAAACCACCCACCACCCGACCTTCATTTCATGACCTCACACTTTCAAATAATCGCCAAACCAACCAATAATTCTAACCTCACACTCGAAAAACCACCCACCACCCGACCTCCATTTCATGACCTCACACTTTCAAATGCTCGCCAAACAACCAATAATTCTGACCTCACACTAGACAAACCATCCACCATCCGACCTCTCATATCTTCAAAGTCTTCCCCATGGTACTTCCTCTTCTCCTCCTCAAACTCATTAATCTCGGTGAACACATTGCACTTAAGGAGGGAAGTGGATACCTCCTAGACAATGTTGGTGTTTCTCATGGAAGTTGTATAGAGCAATATCCTTGGGCATATAGGCTCTTCCCGCTCGGTCCTATCCGCAAATTTGGGGACAAATATCTTGATAACCTCATAGGTCCACACTTAGAAGGCTAGTCCGAACCCATGAATAGTATAAGAGACATCACAGCCGCTTTTCCCCTTGAAGGTTTCCCTCTTGGCCAAATATACCTCCCATATATGTTTTATGTCTTTGTCAATACCTTTCAAGGTTGCACTGAAGGTCACCTTTCTCCATGGAAATTGAAGGAACATCTTCATGTCCTCCACCCTTCTGAATATTTTCAAACTTATCCTCCTCCTATTATTAGATCCAAAAAGATACTAGTAAATCAGGTGTATAAGCCCTATCTTCCATGCATCCTCCTTAACAGAGTATCGTAGGAAACATGCTTGAACATCATTCACTCTAACAATCATTTTGGCCCCAAAATATTTGCGGACTAAGGGTGAACATTCTTCAACGTGCCTGTTTTCGACCTTAGGAAATTTTCCAAAGTTGAGGCCTGTCACCAAGGCATATTTTTTCATGCCCCAGCAAAGCTCCTAACCATTGACTAGGAACCTTGTCTCCTTCGAATTGGAGTTTCTTTTTCTCATCAGCATTTGGTGGATTATTGTTCCTGAGAAAGTTCTAGTCGTGGCTTTCAATATATGCTGGAATTGAGTCTGCAAAGTCTTATCCATAAGACAAAGGTTATTAAACCTCTCATTTGTCTTTGACAAGCAGGTACATGAATATTTCCATGAAACACGGCCATAAAAGTTCTCAATAACAAATTTGGTTTTGGTTGGTGCCATCTGCAAAGAAACATTAATGAAAACACTGAAGAAAAATATAATAAGAAAGAAAATAAGACATTTTGCGTCTACATAGAGGCATTTTGTGTAGGCGCAAATGCAATTTGATATGCACAAATGAAATTGCATCTTCGCAGACACAATTTGTATTTGTGCCGACGTAATATACATATTCAAACCCTAAAACAAATTCCAACCATTCAACATTCATAAAATAAATCTCCCCCCTAAAACTCTAAACCTAAAGTCTAAAACCCTAAATTCATTTCTACTCAGCATGCATAAAACCTAAACCCTAAACCAAAGAGGAAAATGAAGGAAAAAACTCACCTAAAATTATGAAGACACCGTTGATAGATTTTGGCGTTAGGAGTTACTAGGATCGCTAGGAGTTGCTGTCTGTGTTGATCGGGGAGTCGGGGGTTTCTTCCTTCGTTGATTGGAAAGTAGATCGGCTTCGTTGATCGATCGGGGAGTTGCTTTGTTGATTCGTTTATCGATTTGGTTCGTCGGGGGAGAAAAAGAGAGAAAGAAGGATACCAACGGTCGAGGGGAGAAAGAAGAGAAATGAAATGAGGGGAGGGAAAACGGAGGGAAAGACGAGATTTTTATTTGGGGGTATATTGATTTTTTGCTATGGACAAAATGTCAATCTTGCAAACTTTAATTCCTCCTGTTATTTTTTGGAATAACCCTGTTATTAGGGTTATTTTCAAATTTCCATATATATATATATATTTACCTGCAAAAATAAACACTATAAATTAGATAATGTCATTATAAATTCATTTAATTTGTTTGATCTATGTGTGATATTATTTTATTAAAATAAATCAAATTTAAATTATAAATAGAAGTGTAAAATGTGGATGTTCATATAAATTTAAAATTGTGATGTTTGAAAAAAGATGTGAAATTTTAATTCACAGTAATAGATAGTCCCCAATTTGATAATCTAGTTTTTTTTAAATATTTATAAATTTTGGCTTGATGGATCATATTTATTAAAAAAACAAATTATTTCAAATTTATTCAAAATAAATTATTAAAAATACTGTTTTATATTTAAATTTAATAATAATAAAATTTATGTGTTTTAATTAATAAATTATGTGATTTAATAATAATAAAAAAAATATAGGAATATAATCAAACTAGCTCCATCTAGTTAATTTGATTTAATATATATATATATATATATATATATATATATATATATATATATATATATATATATATATATATATAAAAGTAAAAATTATATATTTCATTGAGAAATGACTCCGAGAGAATTTGGAAAATAAATGGGTGATTGAATAAATAATAATTTTTTTTTATATTCTTTATGTTTATACTTTTTCTTTTTTTCAAGTTGATATTATTTCATATCATTTTTTCTTTCATTCTCTCCCTTAATTCTTCTTTCTCCGTCACTATCTTTTATATATTTTTAAGAGACGATTAAAAGATATATTTTTATGAGACGATTAAAAGAGGAATGATCGTGGCACAATAAAATGGCAAAAAATATAAAATTTTATTGATTTTATCCTAATTTTTACTTTTTTTCAACCAATGATATAATAACACGTCATTTATTCCTCTTTCCAAATTCTTTTTTTTATTATTTTTTTAAAATCACCTAATTTATTAATAAAAATATTAAAAGAATGTGTATTCATTATCTCATATCCTCCTTTAAATTTCTCTTCTCTATAATTTTTCATATTAAAATATTTTTATTTTATTTTTATAAAATTTAAAATACAAAAATAGTATAATAATTTAATTATTAACTTTTTAAAATTTATCTTATTATCCAACACTAATTTAAAAACAAATCCAGTAGTAAACCTCCCAAATAAATAATATTAAAACAACCACTTAGATCCCAAGATATAGTTGACTTTAAAAGAAAAAACTATAAATTTGGTAGAAACACTTATTTTTGTTTAGTATCTTATTTCAAATATTTAATTACATTTTTTTTTCTTTCAAACACGGTTCCAAATATTTAATAAAAGAATCATTATATATTTAACTTATTTAAAATCATATTCCTAACCTAAATTTATTAACTTTTTTTTGTGTGTCATGAATCATGATTAGCACAATTTATTCATATAAGATAGCATATAGTCATTAAGATAATATATTATAAGAGATACATGACAAACAACAAAGTTAAATAAAAGATTGACAAGTCAAATATTCCCTACCCAATTGCCTTTTTTATTTAATTTGTTAACACCTCTTGGAAGCCATTGAATGTCAAGACTATTAATGCATTTCACTCACTAGTGTCAATTTGTGCATTATCATCCCATGTATAACTTTTTTTTTATTGATTCACTGTATAATAAAGATCAAAACCATAATCTTGAGTAAAACCATAAAACCAAACTATGACATTTGTTGGTTCAAGTTTAAACCAAAAATTACAGAATGAACTAATCAAAATCCGAGAAAAGAACGAACGTATTTTTCAAGGGGAATGAGTCGATTATTTCACTTATTTGGAAACATGTTATAAGACTTGCAATATGTGAACATTTTTATGTTGTTAAGGTTCTGATAAATTTTATTTGTTAAGCGTGTAGGTTGTTTTCTTTGAACGAACAATTTGTGTAAAAAAAATAGTATTTCTTGTAAGATTATAGTTGTCATGTTACTATTCTTGTTTGCACTAAGATTATTATAATATCATTACATATTATTAGAGTTATTTGAATAATTCATTTTAATGAATTATTTTAATATTTTTGTTTAGTTTTTCTTAATAAAAATTTATTTATATTTTATATGAGATAACACAAAGAAATAATTTATGATTTGGTAAAGAAAAACTAACAAAGAATGTCAAAAATCTAAGAACAAAACAAATATAAACTAAAAAAAACATTCTAAATTCATTCATTTGTGTAAATGTATTTCTCTAACCCTATGTTCTTTTGATATATATATATATATATATAGAATATAACACTTTTTATTTATATATTTAATTGTAAGCATCGTACTCAATTTTTAAAACTCATTAAAAAACAGTTTAATAAAAGTTATGACATATTTTTTCATAAATTATCCAAAATAAACAAAACTATAAAAAAAGCGTTCCATAGAATGATTGAAATTATAAAACATCATTAATACGATATTTCATGTCTTAAAAGACGGTGCAATCCAGAAAATATAAAAAAAAACAGATCCGGGGAAATAAAAAAACCTAAGACTCTATAATTGTAAATATTTTTAAACTTTTCATCCATCTTCCGTCTTCTCTTTCACATCCATCATTGTTCCAGCAATACTATCTATTGCAAATGTTTTTCTCAATATGCATGACATCTAAATTCTTCTAAATTATATCTCAACAATAGAATTTTTCAGTATGGTAGAACAAATAATATAGATAATTTATTTCAATTATCTCCTCGCACATCATGATGGATTTTCGTTCTTTTTGAATGATGTTTACTTTAAACAACGTCTTTTTAAATCATGAGCTTGCATATAGGTTTCCGCACCTAACAATAGTGGAGGGGCCATTCAATATTCTGTATTACCGTCAAAAGGTTCACGTTCTTTTTTGAATATGTGGTTAAGAGGAAGAAAACGCTTGTGACACATATAACACTCTTGCTGTCAATTTGTCAATCTCATTGAAACAATACTATTATTACAATAAGGACAAACAAATTTTCCCTTAATACTTCAATTAGATAGATTTGTATATGTAGGGAAATCTTTAATAGTCCATAACAATGCAGCATGCAGGTTAAAATACTCTGAAGTTGATGCATCAAAAGTTCGAGCACATGTATGAAATAAGGCCTGCAATTCCTCAATCAATGGTTGCAGAAAAATATCAATCGCATCACCAGGAATCTTAGGGCCAAAAATCAACATGGACATAAAGTTACTTGAGTTCATTCATATCGTCGGTGGTAATCTTGGTATTATAACAACTTGACAAATGTTATACGATTGTTTTTCATTAATAAATGGTTGAACCCATTACTAACCAAACAAATCTTGGTATAATTTAGATTCAGAAATTGATAATAGTCTAATCAAATGGTAAGAAAACCTAAGAATTAGAAGAATCAATAATTAATCATGAATCATGACATACAACAATCCATATCATCTTCATTCTATCATCAAAAGACACTAAGTTTTTTATCATATAATAATAATCATACCGAATCATTTTTCATCCGCATCAAGTCAAATTTTATATGAAACAACTATGAAAATCATATCAATCATTAATCAAACTTATTCTAATACAACTTGGAATTCTCCTAACTCAGCTAGATAATAATTTAATTTTTGCCACTAAAATCAACAACTTGTCACACCTAATCATATATGTCTAGACACACATTCAAACCAATGTGACTGCTAACTTAGTTGATTGATAATGAATTATTAAACAGGTAATAAAGTGAAGGGACGACGAGAACTAGTTTATCATCATGGTTGATGTAGCTAGCTAGCCGTAATTCAATGTGTATTTCTTATATATATAATAATTAGTCATCTTATGTTAATGTATAATTATATAATCATCCGATCATGTTTTAATAAAGAATATATTTATGTTCCCATTCCCTTGTCTGTCGGGGGTTAGAGTGGGGTTTGCGGATGAGATCATTTAGTATCCAGCTGTTTGTTGGGTTATTCGTTTGGGCTCCCAACTATGTAATAAAAAGCTCAGCCTGTTTAAGAAGTTCAGAAGTTCAGAAATTCAGATGTCCTTTTGTGTTAAATAGGGGCATGGTTGTCGTATTAGAAAAAGACTCTTGAGATGTCCTTGTTCTGCTACAAAATGTGGAGGAAGTGATCTTATCAAACACATCTGAAAGTCATCTAGCATACACTTGTAGAGATAGTGAGATCTCTTCTTTCTTTAGCTCTTATATTCATTTGTTTCGTGTTTAATATTTTGATTATAGTCACTAGTAGAATATGGGTCTTCTGTAACGACCCCTTGTAACGGCGCTCGAACGCCCTTACTAATGTATTTTATCAGTAACGGTCTTCGAAGACCGTTACTGATATTAGACCATCTGTAACGGCGATATAAACCGTTACAGATACAACATCATCAACTCGTTTCAGTAAGGATATCAGTAACGGTTTTATGCGTAAACCGTTACTAATAATGTATTTGTAACGGTTGGGGAAAACCGTTACAGATGCTGCGCCGTCTCGCTTTCTTGTCATCATCACTATCTGTAACGGTTATTAGAAAAACCGTTACAGATAAGCCATAAGTTACCGTTTGAGGAAGGTATCATCAGTAACGGTATTACTTAAACCGTTACAGACCAGCTTATTAGTAACGGTTATTAAAAACCGTTACAAATAGTTAGCTGCCTTTTCGTTTTCTCATCTAGTATCTGTAACGGTTTTCTTAATAACCGTTACAGAAAGTAAACCGTTTTTTATTTTTTATCCTTGGTATCTGTAACGGTTTTGCAATAACCGTTACAGATATTGTATAAAAAACCCGCGAACAACTTCCCTCTTTCTTTCCTTTCTTTTCTTTCTTTTCTTTTCTTCCTCCGCGCTTTCTCCTCTTCTTTCCGATATTCTGTGAAGCCATTCCAATCGTCGCCCGTCTTCTCCAGTCGCCAACGCCGCCCGTCTTCTCAAGTCGCCGTCGCCGACAGGTAAGTTTTCTTCCTCCGCCGATCGTCCCCTCTCCCTGCCACACGTCTTCAAGAATCGTTCTCTCTTTTCTTCGATTGAAGTCGCCGTCGTCCCCTCTTCCAGCCAGGTAAACTTTCTTCTCCCTCTGCCACACGTCTGATTGTGAAGTCTGCAATAGTCTTACGAATAGAAGAGATTGATTGATTTATGCTATAGTCTGATTGTGAGTTTACATGACGCAGACAATCAAAACGCAGACAATCAATTTATGTATATGTCATGTAGTGTTAATTTCCAAGTGTCAAGATTGTTGGGTTTGTTCTGCAATAGTCTTACGAATAGAAGAGATTGATTGATTTAGCCAGCGTAAGTAATCTAGGTTTGGACTGTTTTTGATTGGTTTATGCTATAGTCTGATTGTGAAGTATGCAGATTGTGAACATTGTTTGTATAATTACTGTAATCGAAGCTGATTTTGGATATTACGTTTGAGGTGTTGTTTTGTTGTAGTTTAATTAGTAATTGTATGAGTTATATGCCCTTTTAGATTGAATATGATAGTATGTTATATAATTATGACATATGTAGGACTTTTAAGAATATTTGTGACTGTTTTTATTCAAAGTAAACAAGAAAGTACAGAGAGTATATGGTATTTCTAAGAAAGTAAACAATAATGTGCAGAATTCTTCTAATAATGGTTGTGACTGTTTTGTTGTTATGTTTTTAAGAAAGTAATTAGTAAACAATAATGGTATTTCTAATAAACAGCAATTAGTAAAAACAGAGAGTACTAACTCTCACTTTCTAGCCTTAACTGAATTGAATATCTGTTTTTCATGTATAAATTATGTTCAGAATTCTTGATTGGCATGGTATATATACAAATGATGCTTTAGATGCTAACATCACTTACATGATTTTGATTTTGGTTTACGTTTTTGGGCTATGTATTTTCTGTCAACATAATCAACACTATTGTTTGCAGAAATTCTGAATTTCCCCGTTTAAACTGATCAAATCGTTATTCACTGCCGTTTGAACGGTATAATCAGGTATTCAATCATGTTACTTCTTATATATGTTGAACTGTTGAATTAGGTTTTCATTTTCACTTTTTGCGTTTGAACTGTTGAATCAGGTTGCATTAATTTCAATTCGATCGGGGTTTGAATTTGCCATTGTCTTTGTTGCCGCGGATTGTAGTTTGCACTTCAAAATTCAGGTTAGTTCTTATTTACAATCAATGTTAGATTGTTATAAGTAGATTATTGATGTTAGGTTAGTGGATAATTTGTAGGTTAGGTTAGTGGATAATTTGTATGTTAGGTTAGTGGATAATTTGTATGTTAGGTTAGTGGATAATTTGTATGTTAGGTTAGTGGATAATTTGTATATATGTTAGATTATCGATGGATTGATAGATTAAGTTAGATTATTTGTATGTTAGGTTAGTGGATAATTTGTATGTTAGGTTAGTGGATAATTTGTATATATGTTAGATTATCGATGGATTGATAAATTAAGTTAGATTATTTGTATGTTAGATTATTATTGGATTGATAAATTAAGTTAGATTATTTGTATGTTAGATTATTGATGGATTGTTGGTTTATTTGATTAAGTTAGATTATAGGATTATTAGATTAATAAATGATTTGTATGTTAGGTTATTGATGTTAGATTGTTGGATTATTAATTTGTATGTTAGGTTAGATGGAAATCCCAGACAAAACATGGATGACTATACTTCGTACCGATCCTAAATATAGTGAGGGGGTTGACAAATTCATAGAATTTGCTGAAAGGTCTACGGGTAGATCATCGATTGCATGTCCTTGTGTAAGGTGTGCAAATCGAGTATATGAGAATAAGAGTGTTGTTAGATCTCATCTAATTGTATACGGCATAAGACAAAATTATGGTTTTTGGTATTTTCACGGTGAAAAGAGATCAATTGGACGTCAACTTGTAAATGATGTTACCGAGAATGTGGAGGAAGATGAATCAGATGATGAAATTGAAGACGAACCGATCAATGAACCACCAAATAACGAGACTACTATCATGGAAGACGAACCTGTTGAAGTTTGTGAGGATCATGTAATGGAAGATATTATTGTTGAGGATCATCTAATGGAAGATATTATTGGTGATTTGTACCCTAATGTCAACATTGATAATGAACGGTCGATCGAAAATGAGCCTCCCGTTGATGATGCTAATACGTTTTACAAATTGTTGGACGATTCGAAACTACCTTTATATGAAGGTTCTCGCATTTCCAAAGCCTCAACTCTTCTTAAACTTCTTCACATCAAGAATGTAGGTCAGTGGACAAACACGTCATTTGATTTATTGTTGAGTTTATTGAAGGAGGAAATACTACCAATTCATAATCAACTACCGAATTCGTATTATGAGTGCAAGAAATTCATTAAAGACATGGGCCTATCGTACGAAACAATTGACGCGTGTAAGAATGATTGCATGCTTTTTCGTAAAGAGGATAAGGATTTGCAGCAATGTAAAGTTTGTGGGCTTTCTAGGTGGAATGTCAATAAATCTAATGGTACAATTCGAACGAAGGTGAATGGTAAGTATATACCCAACAAGTCTCTGCGCTATTTTCCATTAAAACCGAGGTTGCAAAGATTATACATGTGTTCCAAAACTGCTCCACACATGACTTGGCATAAAGATAACAACCCCGAAGATGATGTGTTGAGGCATCCTGCTAATTCAATGACATGGAAGACCTTTGATAACTTGTACCCAAATTTCTCAACAGAACCTCGAAATGTGCGACTTGGTTTGGCTAGTGATGGTTTTCAACCTTTTGCTAGCGGAAAAACATCGTACAGCATTTGGCCAGTTATTCTCATCCCTTACAACGTCTCTCCTACCACATGTATGGATAAACACAATTTTCTTCTTTCAATGCTCATTCCAGGACCAAAAAGTCCCGGTGATTGTATTGACGTATTTCTAGAGCCACTTATTGAAGAGTTGACGGAATTGTGGAATACCGGTGTGAAGACATACGATGCAAGCAGAAAACAATATTTTAATCTACGGGCAGCTCTTATGTGGACTATTAATGATTTTCCGGAGGTTCCCCCTATTATTCAAGAAAAAGTGGTAAGTCGTGTTTATTAGTTATATTTCTTTTATTTCTTTTATGTATGTATGTAATCGAATGTAATTTGTGTTTGTAGACTGCCTTGCGAACTGCTATAGAAGAAGACCCGAATAGAAATGAATTGCAGTTGGCTGAGTGCGCATTCGGGTCTCAGGGACATGGGCGAGTTGTGGGTTTGGGCTCCGGTGTCACACCTAGATCTTTTAGACCTGATGCTCGGGGTGGTACTAGCACACAGCGCGGTGACACGCAAAACGCCCTTTTACTTGAGGAGATACAGAGGATGCGAGAGGAGCGTGAAGCTGAGAAGCTTCAGTCACGGAGAGAGCGCGAAGAAGCCTTAATGGAGCGTCAAATGGAGCGTGAGGAAGCACAAAGGCAGCGTGAAATGGAACGCGAAGAGTTATTGATGCAGCGTGAGGATGAACGTGAAGAAGCTCGAAGGGAGCGTGAGAGAATGCGGGATGAGATGCTTGAGCTGAGATCGACGATGAACTTCTTATTAGCCAGGATTCCCCGTGATCAACTTCCACCTGCCCCTCCCACTCGAGATGATGCCCCTCCTACTTAGAGATGATCCCCTTCCTCGTGATCGTCGCTTCTGGTTAGTTGAATGTAATTTGAATTACATTAATTAATGGTTTTTGTGAATTTGTGATACGATTGTAGTTTTTGGATGGATTATAGTTTTTGGATGGATTGTAGTTTGTGGATGATTATTGTTTTGAATTAATGATTGTAGTTTTGGGTTTTTGGTTATTGATGATTGTGTGCTTTTTGATTTTTGGTTATTGGTTATTGATTGAGGTTTTAAATAGGTAAAAATTTGTAAAAAAAAAAAATCTATTAGGGTTTAGTAACGGTTAAATAATTTCAAATACCGTTACTATAAATCTAACTGTAACGGTTTAAGAAACAAAAAACCGTCACAGAAACATTACAATCATCTGTAACGGTTTTCGAAAACCGTTACAGATACTAAAGTCTTTCAGTAACGGTTTTTAGCCGGCTAAAACCGTTACTGTTGTCCCATTACTATCTGTAACGGTTTTCAAAAACCGTTACAGATGATTGTGATGTTTCTGTGACGGTTTTTAGACGGCTAGAACCGTTACTGTTATTACATGACTATCAGTAACGGCGTTCGAACGCCGTTACTGATACTAGTTCATTTTCTGTAACGTAATTTTTAGTAACGATTGGTAACGGTTTTATTTGCCGTTACAAATAAGTTTCAGTAACGGCGTTAGATGCTTTCAGTAACGGTTTTAGCCCTTACTAATGCCCCTTTTTCTACTAGTGAGTGAAGCTTCTTTTGGAGAAACGTTCTGTGGTTTTTACTCCTTGATTTGAGGAGGTTTTCCATGTTAAAATTTTGGTGTTCTTGTTTCATTTATATTTCCTTTTATGTTTGTCGTTTCTCGCTCCTAAAGATCCAATCAAGTGGGGAATAATTTATTATCACAAGTGTAATGATTATTCCGCTTTATTCCCAACATAGTGGTATCAGAGAGCTTGGTTCTAAGCGTTTTTATTTTGATTGGTTTATGAAGATTAACACAAATAGAATGATTTTATTGAATGGTTCAAACTATCATATTCGGAAGGGTAAAATGAAAGATTTTCTATTTGTGAAGTCTTTGCATTTACATATTTTTGGTAGTGAGAAATCCATCTCCAAATTTGATGACGAATGGGCTTTTGAGCATGAACAAGTATGTGGTTTCATTTGTCAATTTGTTGAAGAGAATGTTTATAACCACATACATCATGCGACAAATGCACCTAATTTGTAGGGTAAGCTTAGAATTTGTATGCTTCAAAGACAGGAAGTAACAAATTAATTTTACTCCAAAAGATTATTCATTTAAGATATAGTGATAGTGCTTCTATGGCTGATCACTTGAATGATTTTCAGGGTGTTCTTAATCGGATATCAGGAATGGGTATAAACTTCGAAGACGATGTTCAAGGGCTTTGGTTATTGACTACTCTACCTGATTCATGGGAGAATTTTAAAGTTTTTCTTTGCAACTTTGTTTCTAATGGTATAGTAACATTGGAGATAGCCAAAAGTTGTGTCTTAAATGAAGAATTGAGATGAAAATCTCAAGGCTCTTCATCACAGTCAAATGTGTTTGTTGTTGAAAACCGGGGAAGACATGATAGTAGAGGTGAGAAAGATAAGTCGAGACATAAGATTCCGAACAAGTCTAATTCAAAATACAAACCAATTGATGCTACCATTGTGGAAAAAGTGGACACATGAAGAAGAACGGTTATAAGCTAAAAAATGAAGCGAACAAATCTAAGCAAAAGAAAGATGATTCTGAAGATCATGTCTCATCAACTACTTATGATCTCTTCACTATTCACGACGAGAATACAATTAACCTTGTATTCCATGAGTCAACTTGGGTGTTCGACACAAGAGCTTCCATACATGTTACGCCAATGAAAGATTACTTTAAATCTTATACTTCTGGTAATTTTGGAGTATTGAAAATGAGTAATAATGTCGTAAGTAAGGTTATTGGTATTGGCGATGTTTGTCTAGAATCTAGCAATGAGTCGAAGTTGTTGCTTTAAGATGTTCGACATGCTCGAGACATAAGGTTGAATTTGATTTCAATTGGAAAGCTTGATGATGATGGTTTCTTAAGCTCTTTTGGTTCTAGAAAATGGAAACTTTCGAAAGGTAACCTCGTTGTAGCTCGAGGAGATAAGTTTTTTCAAATATATATTTAATGCAATCTTTAATAAGTAAGATAATGTGGATGTTGTACGAAGTAAAGAAGCTTTAAATTTATTGCACCGAAGACTTGGTCACATTAGTGAAAAGGGGTTGAATTTACTAGTTAAGCAAAATGTTATTTCGGGTTTGAGTGAGACAAATTTGGAGAAATGTTTTTATTATCTTGTGGAAAAGTAAACTCGAGTATCGTTCAAGCATAATCCTCCCTCAAGAAAGTCAGATCTCTTAGAGTTGGTGCATTCTGACGTTTGTGGACCTTTAAAGGTACGAACTAATAGTGGTGCTTTTTAATTTGTAACGTTTATTGATGATCATTCCAGGAAGCTTTGGATCTATGTTTTGAAAACTAAAGATGAAGTTTTACACAAGTTCAAGTAATTTCATGCTCTTATTGAAAGAGATACTAGAAAAAAGATCAAGTGCATTCGTAGTGATAATGGTGATGAGTATTATGGTCCATTTGATACATACTGTAGACAATATGGGATTAGACACCAGAAGGCACCTCCAAAGACTCTTGAGTTGAATGGCCTTGCAGAAAGGATCAACAAGACAATTGTTGAGAGGATTAAATGTTTTCTTTCATAAACAAAGTTGTCCCCCAACGTTTTGGGGTGAATCATTACACATTGTGGTACATGTTTTTAATTTGAGTTCTATAGTTGCTTTGGACGGTAAAGTTCCAAATAAGGTATGGACAAATAAGCATGTTTCTTATGATCACCTACGAGTATTTGAATGCAGGTACTTTGTTCACATTCCAAAGGATGAAAGATCAAAGTTGGATGTGAATAGTCGTGAGTGCATCTTCTTGGGTTATGGCCAAGATGAGTTCGACTACAGAATATATGATCTAGTTGCAAAGAAGCTTATCAGAAGTCGTGACGTTATCTTCTTTAAAGATGAGACTACTGAGGGAAGTGATCAAGCTAAAAATGATGAGTTGAAGGGAAAAGGTGAATCGATAAATTTAGTTAAAGTTCATTTATCTGATTTACCTATTTCAACAGAAAATCGGGTGCAAAAGGATGATGTTGAGGTGAACATGATGTTCACATGGACAATGATAATAGTGAGCAAGATGAATTACCTAAAATTCCACTTAGACGATCTACGAGAGATCGACAACCTTCAACTAGATATTCTCGAGATGAATATACGTTTGTGACGAATGGGTGGAGCCAGAGTCATATGAAGAGGCTAAAAATAGTGAATAATTGGTTGATTCTATAAAAGATTAGATGAAATCTTTACACGATGGGGGTATTTTTGTTCGAAAATAGAAAATGGTCATTTACGTAATTTTTTTAGGCGTTGGTCATCTGCACAATTAAGTCAATTATTATGATCATTTCATCAAATTTTCCATTTAAATAACTCACTTAGTTATTATTAATATTTATTTTGAGAAAAGTTTAAAAGACTCAAACTCAACTTTATAATATATGAGTATTTTTGAACCTCTGGAGATTTCACGGCACAATCAGCACGAACGAAAAAACAACACGATCGACACGGTATCAAGGTCACAGTTTTGCTTGATGTGGTCGCGATTGCTAGTCGCTCAAAGTCGCTTGTCAATTCAAAATGTGCGCACAATCGACATGATCGACACAATCAGCACGAACGACACGGTATCGATTCTAATAACTAGGTCGTTTATTCATCTGTAAAGTTTGGTTGGAAGGTTAGGGTTTCTAGTTTACCCTGTTTTGTAATAGTTAGGGTTTCTAGTGTATCCTATTATGTATTGCTCTATTTTGTTGTTGTGTTCTTCTATTCATCAAAATGGGAAGAAAGAAAAGCAATAAGAATAAGGAAGTCAGAGAATTTGTGATGGAGGGTTTAAGGGAGGTAGCTGAAAAAGAAATCGATAGGATTGCTGAACAAATTATCCATGAAAAACAGGAATGCAGCAAAGATAAAGAACGAATTACTGATATAAATTCCGAAGAAAATGCAGTAGGAAAACAGGGGAAAATGAAGAAATATGGAAGGTTGGGTATAATGAAAGAGCAAACCTCTTTGGACTTAAAAATCAAATCACAAAGTTACTGATGCATGCAAAGAAATGAGAGATTGTGCTCAATAAAGAGAAAATACAACAAACAACCGTCCAATTGAATATACATTATCTTCAAGATTGGAACCTACTGAAGAAGGAAGAATACGAAAAGATAGTAAACTGGTTAGTGAAAACAATGAGGGAGCTAATGAAGTCCCAAAAATCAAAGACATATACTATCATGAGCAATTCCAACTGGAAGGTAAATGAAGTCTGGAAAAAGAATGCAGAAAAGAAAGCAGAAGATCATTCATACAAATGTCAAATCTACTTAGGTGAGTTTAAAATAAAAGTTGAGATTCTCAACTCTCCTTTTGAATTTAAATTGTCCACTGAAGTGGAGGAGAAATGCGTCAAAGAATGAGAAAATGTAGTTGTTGGGAACTACATAAGAAAAAATCGTGTATCTTTTTCAAACACTAAGGAATCACTAATGAAACAATGGGAGCAGAAGGGACTAGAGAAGGTTTCTACAAACATCCATGATCTCTATTTTCTATAATTCAAAAAGGGAACGAACTTGGATGATATTCTGAAAATTGGGCATACTTATATTGGATCCAACTGTATGAAGTTGGAGAGATGGTCTGAAGAATTGACCCTTCTAAGCAAGCCAAAGAAAACAGCCCAAATATGGTAACTTATGAATATCACAGCACACGTGTATAATGCAGAAGCTCTAAGTCACTTTGCTAGTCTATTGGGAAAACCCTTATATATGGACTCGATTACAAAGGAAGGAGAGCACCTTACTTTTGCTAGAATAAGCATTAAAGTACATCCTTAAAGTACACTGCCAAAAAATATCAGTTGTTGATAGGAATGGAAAGCCCACAGTCATGAAAATCTCATATGAATGGAGGCCAAACATGTGTGCTTTCTGCAATACTTTCAAACATGTTAGTACTAAATGTGCAAATGAAATTGAAGAAGAACAGAAAATCATGAAAGTCTGTAAAGCAAAAAAGTAGGAAAATAAAATGGAAGAATCAAGAATGGGAGAGCATATTGTGGAAGTTAAGGATAATGATAAAAAATAAAAAAATGAGGAAAACGCAGAAGAAGAAAGCAAGAAGAATTCTGAGAAAAAGGAAAGCAGCGAAAGAAAGAAAGTAAAGGGAATCAAGGTGAAGAGGAAAAAAAAAATTTTTAATGCGAAGGATCGGGATGGAAAGAGAAGATGAACCTCAAGTTGTTGTTGGGGAAACTCAAGAGAAAAACACCCAGAATTTCAAAGCTGAAACAGAGAATGTTAAAGCCGATAAAGAAGAATCCAAAACCGATGTGGAGTTTGAAGCCGAAACTGTAGATAATGAAGACAAGAATATAGAAATACAAGTTGAAGATAACAAAGGTAAAAGCCTGAAATTCTCATAAATAATTCTTTCTATCAAATCAGAACGGGCTCGTACAAAGAGAGAATTCAAAATGAGAATCAACAATACTCGTCATCTTCTTCAATACAATCTCTTTTTATCGTTAGAGGAAAGGGAATGGGAAGGGGAAGAATGCATCTCAATGAAAATAGATGACATTAGAAAATCCCAGACTAGGATGGTTAGGTTTAAATGTAGTATTTTCTGTTTGTAATCTCTGTTTTTTAGAATGTATGAATGCTACTTATCAGATTTTTTACGATCTTTTGATTGTCATCCTTAATCATAGCTAGGGTTTGTCTAGTTTTGATTTATGCCGCTCTTACTTTTGGAATTTTAATGAATTGGTTTTAACCGTTTTTCTAAAAAAAATATATATATATATGAGTATTTTTATTAAAATATATTTTATAAAAAAATATTAATATCTTTTAACTTTTTATAATCTCAAATCAAACAAATAATTTATTTGATTATTTAAATAATTTTTGGTCTTATCACTTAGATTTTATTACTATTTCAAGTATTTAAATAACTCATTTAACTATTTGATTAATCTTGTTTAGTATGATAATGAAAAGTTCAATTATTAATTGAAAAAACTTAAAAAATATTAATATTTAAAAAAAAAATCATTTATATAAATAGAGTATATTTTAATATTTCTGATTAATATTTTAATTAATATAGTTAATTAAAAGATATATATAAAAATAATAAATTATTTAAATAACATTTAATAGACCTAACCTAATACAAATAGTAGTATTATTAAAAAGAGAAATGATTTATAGATGTAATAATGTGACGGTAATGTAATTGAAGAAATAAAATAATTTTTTTTCGTACTTTTTTAACCTAACAAGATTATGTTACATCTTTCACTCTTTCATTCTTTTTTTTAATTCATTTTTATTTCACTTCTCTATTAAAAAATTCACAAATATATATTTTATTAATTTTAAAATTTAATAATATCAGTTTTATATATTAATTTATTTTTATTTAATTATTCATGTAATAATTAAAATATTTTTTTAATTAAATTTTTTGTCAAATATTTAGATTTTTAAACTTTTATTTATTATTATTTTTTTAATTTCATATTAACTTAATTATATATATATATATATATATTAAGAAAAAGTTAGTTGGTATATATTAATATTCATTATTTTGTTTATATGAAATAAACAAAATAATATATATATATATATATATATATATATTCTTTATTTTGTTTTTGTTTTTGAATTATTATAAAATTTAAATTTTATTTATTTAAGAGAAATAATTATGGGAGAGAATTTGGACGAGACAATAATGATGTTTGCATTTGCTAAAAAAAAAATTAAAATAATTTCTTTTTTCTCTTTTTCCTAAAATAAAATAATTTGAAATGGAATGATGCCATCTCTACCGAGAATATTTTTTCCTTCAAGTTATGTTTGGATAGATTTCATTGAATTTGAATTGTAATTCTTATAATTGAAATTTCTATAATGGAAATTTGTTTATTTATTTTGTATTTTATTTACACTCTGACATGTTAAATAATTTTTTTAAATCAGTTTAATAATCTTTTCTCTTATTTAATACCTTTTATTTTTTTTGAAATGTTTAATAAAACAATATAATCGTTGAATTATTCTTTGAGGCTAAATTTAAAACGTTTTCACTTAATATTGAATTATGACATAAAACACTCTTATTTAGACTTTTTTTTTTTTTTTTTTTTTTTTTTTTTTTTTACCAAATAGAGGTTTGACCTAAACAGCTAAAAACATTTATAAAATGGCTTTATATTTTATTAGATAAAGTATTACTTTAATTAATTATTCTCAATTCAATCAAACTGGTTGATCTTAAAGATAATCTTCTATAATCTCTAATATTTTGTTGCCACATGAATTATTATTATTATTATTATTTTTATAATAATAACAAAATATAAATCTAAAACCCATCTTTTCTTTTTTTCTCACATCCACAAACTTCCATACATCCAAGACAAACCCCACCTCAATGTTATTTTTCATTTTTTCTTTATCCTACAACAATTTTATTCCAAGACGAAGAAAACAATGATTATATAATTGTTGAATCGATATATCTATCTCAAATGCTTAGTTAGTTTTCGATAAAAGTTCGCATCACTAGCTTCAGAACCATACCACGCCGTGTAAATCCTCATTTATGATCTCATGTCTCCCAAATTCTTCGAAACCATGAGTTTGGGTACTATTGTTTCTTGTTTCTTTTTTTTTCAAGTATTCTTTCAATAAAGAACTATGTTTTTTTACCAAATAAAAACCTTCCTACTAACAAATACAAAATACAAAGCTTTCAAACTAAAGTTTGTGACAAAGCATTCACATCATAAATAAAACACTTACAAGGTAAAAAACCATTCCAAATTAGTACATTAGAGATATTAAATAAAAAAAAAAACATATATTTTTTTTTTCAAATCTTACACTAATCTCAAAACACTACAAACCTACACCAACAAGTCAACAAACATCAATTAGCCAGCCCAAAAGCACACATACATAAAGATGTTTTTGTAAGTGCAAACCATATGTACAATTATATAATTATTGAAATCATCATCTGCCTCCGGAAAGATGTGATTCAACCATAATTGATGTATCAAAGGTTGTTTTACCTGTTGAAGTTGATGGATATAAATCATCGTTTATTCCTTCTCGATGAGGAAAGGTCAATGACGAGATTGTTATCCCAAACGATTAGAGCTCTGGCATCGCAACATCACTTTCTAAATACTCCACCACTTGCCTCATAGTTGGCCTCGCTGAAGGGTTCATATTTGAGCAAAGCAAACCTAGCTTCATTACCAATTCTACCTCCTCAAAGTTAAATTCATCACCTAATTTTGGATCTATCGCATTAACAATCAAACCCTTTAACCAAAACCGAAACACCCATTCTATCAAAATGAACCGCTCTTCCTTCATTGCAACGGGTCTCCTTCCACATGCAACTTCCAATAAAAATGCCCCGAAAGAAAAGACATCAGTAGCTTCAGTCACCTTTCCGGTCCACATTTGTTCAGGGGCAAGATAACCCAATGTACCAACTACTTGGGTGGTATGAGGATCAGACCCGTGGTCATGTAATCTGGCCACCCCAAAATCACCCAATTTCCCATTTAGTTCATTATCTAATAAGACATTACTCGCCTTAACATCTCTGTGGATAACAATTTGTTCCCATCCTTCGTGTAGATAGAAAAGACCTGACGCTACTCCCTTAATGATCAAGAAACGTTGGTTCCAATTTAGAGTGTTCCCCGACTTGTTATAAAGTAATTTGTCTAGACTTCCATTTGGCATATACTCATAAACCAATAGAAGTTCTTTCTTTCGTCGACAATATCCTATGAGTTGAACCAAGTTACGGTGGCGAAGACGACCGATGCTCACGATTTCTGCCACAAATTCTCTCTTCCCTTGCCATGATTCTTGTGACATTCTTTTCACGGCAATTTCAATTTTTGAACTTGGTAGCATACCTCTATATACTTGCCCAAATCCACCTTTGCAAGAAATGTGAAAAATATTAACATTGGTTTGAGAACACGTTTAATATAAACATATTAAATTGAGACCTACGTACAATATTAAGATAATATATATCAAGTTAAAGCTTTAATCTTTGAAAAATATTTGAATTGATACATATATAAGGTTTAAAATTAAACTTGATATTGATCACGTTGACACCTTAATTTGCCCAAATATCCAAATAAGGTTAAATTTTACTTTGAATTTTTAATTATTAAATTAAAGACATATTTAACAACTTTTGTTTAAGTTGCCATTGAAGTTAGAAATATTAAACTCTTGAAAAGTGTTGTACAGAATCAAATAATTTTAAAATTTTAGTCTCCTTTAGCAGCACTTTATCTATAATATTTGATTTTTTTTAAAAATTATTGTAAAAAGTATAGTATTAGTGTTCAATATTTTGTTTTTCAGTAGTAATTTTAATGGGATATGTAATACATATTTTACTACAATGTTAAAAAAAAAATATTTTAATACTATTTTTTTTTAACAAACTCACTAACTTAATTTAAAGTGGTAAGAATAGTTTTAAATAATACAGATCACGAGTTCAATTGTCACTTAAAACATTTAATGTTTGTTACTTTGTGACAAATATTATAGCGAGATGTCCAATTAACATCGCTAACTATTAACCTCTTGCGGTGATTAGTGGTTCAATATCACCTTTCTTTGTCTATTTTTCTCCTTATATTGATATTTTTATAGAAAATAAGATATTATAATAAATAAATGATTTTAAATTAGAGATTAAACTTAATTGTTAGTCTTACAATATATTAATTTTATTTTTAGGACTCATTTATTCAATTTTATTCTTACAGTTTTTCTTTAGATCAATGAAATCATTTATTCTTATTCTTATTGATTTTTTTATTTAGCAATTATAAAATATTATAATTGGTGACTAATATTAGGTTAATTAAATAATTAATCAACAATAATTATTTTTTCTCCTTTAAGTTTTCTAAATAACCCCAATCCAAACAAGCTATTAGAAGAAAAAAAACCATAAAAAATAAATAAAAAAACAGAGAAAAAGAGAAAAGGAAGTAATGTAAGAACGTACCTTTACCCAACAATTCCTTGTCGCTAAATCCATTAGTGGCGAAATATAGATCTTTGTATTTGAATCGATGAGGCCCATAATCAAGCTCCCAATCCTCCATTTCTTCCGCAAACTTCTTCTTTCTTTTAACATAGTAAACCACAGCGGTTATAATAGTTATTAATAGAACAAAACCCAAAATCATAGGCATCCCGATTATCAAAAACTTATTTTTTGAGCTATTTTTATTGCCATTTGTAGGAGTCTTTGGAAGGAGAGAGAGATCAAGCTCCTTAGCTTGGCCATTTACTTTGAAACTCCAACCAAGCAAATAATGTCGGTTAAAAATGGTACCGGTTGCTGCTGCGAACCCGACATACATAATCTGATTTACATATTGAGACAGGTCTTTATTTAAAGATAGAAGCGGTTTAGACGGTTTTCCCATTTCGATTGAGGCGATTGTTACGTTCATTTGTTTCTTAACGCCATCATATTCGATCCAAACCCGCCTAGATTGATCACTAATCAAGGTCAGGTTTTGAGGAATTGGGTCGTTTTCGTCCAAGTAATACCCTGCAGGGATGGACAATACAGAGTTTGGGCTGTCTATATCGATTCCAACGTGATTGTCATTGATATCGTTAAATTCAGGGCTCAATACTGTGTCAAACTCTATGGCTATAACGTGGCTGGTTCCGTTCTGGTTAATATTCGATGTGTTGAAAAGGCCCAAGTAACTGATCGGCAGTGCCCCTGGTAAACCCGGTTGAGGGGCGATTACGAAGGAGATTCCATGGCCACCTGACGGGTTTTCTGGTATAATCCCGAAAACAAAGGAAGTTGAGAAGGAGATGGCAGAGTCAATTGTTGAATTCTTGAAGATGATTGGGTTTGGGTAAAAAGCATGGCCGGTTTTCAGCTTTGTTCGGTTGGTTAGGAACAAAATTCCTTCAATGTTCTTGGCTTCACCATTCAAGGTCAGGTTGGTGGATTGGAAACCATTGAAGGTGAACTCGGTGTTAGATTGTGCGTGGGTGGTGGATGTGATCAGGCATACAATTACAGAGATTAGTTGAAGAAGAAGAAGATGAAGATGAGACATTTTGTTTGGCTCTCACATTTGGATCAATGGGATTTTGATGATGGATGAACTCATTAAGTTTCTTGGTTCTTTCTGAAATTGTTTGATCTATGTGTATGTATGTGTTGACTTTCATTATCTTGTAGATGTGTGGCCATGTTTATTATTGGACTCTCTCACGTTAGTTGATGACTTAAGGGTCTATATTTTAATTATTCATTTTCCTACGTTTATTCACAATTTAGCCTTGCTTATAAAACAAAAGAAAAATCATACACTATCCCAACTAGCCAATAAATAAATTTTAGATAAGTCAATAATTCATTTTTTTATAATTTTGATAACTTAGAGATGATTGAGTAATATATATATATATATATATATATATATATATATATATATATATATATATATATATATATATATATATATATATATATATATATATATATATATATATATATATTTAATAATACTAGGTATTTAAATATTATGGTTTAATTTTTTTTAAATATTACTTTAATTTTGTTTTTAAATTGATTGACATATAATTGGGATTTGGGATAATATATATATATATATATATATATATATATATATATATATATATATATATATATATATATATATATATATATATATATATATATATTTATTATAATCTATTAGAATTAAATAAAAATAATTTAAATACAACTACAAAAAGTAAATAGAAAACAAAGTTCAAAATATAAAAAAATAGAAAAAAAAGATATGTGCCTAAACAAATCAACTTATGCCAAGGAGGAAATTTTCAAATTTCCTTTAACTTTATTCATTTATTTTTTTTCCTTCCCGATTAGTTAAATTTTACTATTCTATCTTATTCCAAGTCTAACTTATTTTTTTCTCGAACACATGTAGTCAAAAATTAATTAATTATCTTTATGGGTTCTAAACTACTTTGACCGGACTATTTGATTGATTCACAAAGTTTAGTGTAAAATATAAAATATTTTGATCTCTTAACTTATCAAAATTTAGAGTGGAGCTACTACCTTCTTTATTTTTATGCAATTGATATGATCATACACGTTTCTTTATTTCATTTACATTTTAAACGGATTGACACTGACCTCTAAAATATATTTTTAACACTATAAAAGTACTAAGGTATTTTTTTTTTGCCTAAAGAATAGAATAAAATGATGATTGGTGATGAATTTGAAGATATAGAAAAAATATTTAAAAATATAAATAATAATTCAAAATAAAAAGTATAAATTTAATATTTTAATTAATGAATTAATTGATCTAATAGATTAAAGAGAGAGTAAAAGTAATATTTGATTTTTTTTAAGTTATTAAAATAATCTAAAACAGTACAAAACCTCACAAATATATTTAATCTTAATAAACATAACATCTCTCACTATTCATAAGGAAAAATATGAATATAAGATGTATTCATAGATAGAATAACAGTAAAAAATTAGAAAAAAAATAAAATTATTCATAGATTTATTTTTGGGATAAAGTTTATTAATTTAATTTAATTTAAAAAATATTTTAAAATAAATCTATTGACAAAGACATATTTATAGAATAAAATAAAATATAATTACATTTATCATAAAATATCACACTTATAGTTTTAAAATTTAACTACATAGACTTATCTATAACTAAAATCCTATTTTGATTATATATATATATATATATATATTATAACTCTTAAATTTAAAATGTTGAATCTTTTCTAACCAATTAATAATATAAAATATTTTTTTCATTAATTAATTTATTTCTCATAATAATATATATTAATAGATTTCTCTCTTCTTTTATATATATATATATATATATATATATATATATATATATATATATATATATATATATATATATATATATATATATATATATATATATATATATATATATATATATATATAATAATAATTTAAATATTATATTATATATATATATATATATGATATAGAAAATAAAAAATAAATTATTTAGAAAAAATTATTGAAAGTAAAAAATAATCTGTATCCTTAATAATTTTATATAAATATTTTATTCCCTTATTATTTTTATATATTAATAAAAATTTAACCTATTAAATTATAATATTATATACATATAACTTAAAAATAAGAATATATATATATATATATATGATAGAAAAAAACACAAAATTTATTTAGTATTATTTTCAAATGGATTTAGTTAAGAAATAATATGATATAAATATTTATATATAAAATTAATTAAATTTATAAAATTATATAATTATTATATATCCTAAATAAATTAGGAGAGAAATATTTTTAATTTAAATAATATATATATATATATATATATATATATATATATATATATATAAATGAGGGAAAAAATAAATATCAAATAATTTAATAAAAAAATGTATATAAATTGAGAATAAATAGAATATGTAATTAAGGTAATTTCTCATTTCACATTCTTAATTTCTCATTTTAAATTAATTTCTCTCTTTTAATATATATATATATATATATATATATATATATATATATATATATATATATATATATATTAATAATTTCTCTCTCTCAATTTTTCTTTCAAAATTATTTTATTTTACATATATATATATATTCACTAATATATTAAATTAAATATTATATTATAGATGAAAAAAATCATCATTAATTTTATATATATATAAAATCCTACTATATTAAATCAGAATATTATATATTATAAATTAAAAATAAGAAAACAAAATATATTCTATGATAAAAATAATATATATTCTATGTTAGAAAAAATATATATATAACATAAAAAAATATTTAATATATTTTTTAAAAATAAATTTAGTTAAGAAAAATATGATATAAATATTTATATATAAATAAATATTATTTTTATTAATAATATTTAATAATTATTTTTAAATAAATTTAATTATGAAAAATATGATATAAATATTTATATATAAAATTAAATAAATATTAAATATTAAATAATAAAAAAAATTAAGTTAGAAATGTTAATTAGAGTAATATATATATATATATATATATATATATATATATATATATATATATATTAAGTTAAATAAAGAAAATGAAAAAATAATTAAAAGAGAAATAATTAAGTAAAAATGTTTTAATAAATTTATGTAAATAAGTTTAAATCAATATGACATAGTTTTAATGACGTGGTCGGAATAAAATTAAGTTTTGTAAATTATCTTTGTGCAAGAAGATGTCGTCTAACTTCTACATATGGGTTGTCTGAAGAAGTGCGCGAGCAAACGTCGTCGAAGTACGCGAGCAGACGTTGTCTAACTTCTACAAACGGGTTGTCTAAAGAAGTGCGCAAGCAAACGTCTTACTTCTACAGACGAGTCGTCTAAAGAAGCATCTGATTATCTACTTAGCTCATCAGCTTGGTAATCAACAATATTCACTATCACTCGTCTACTGAGACAACTTAACACACTATAACTGCTTGTCTGCCACTTACTCAAATATTCCACCAACCCACGTTTTGTAGTGTCCCATACACCACGTTCTTCTAAATATTTTGTAGTACGATCTAACACGCCACGATCAAACGCATATTGCAAGAGGAGCTAAACTAGTTTGAAAGAAACAAAGTATGGCATCTAGTTCAAGACCAGCTAATCAATCTATTATTGGAACGAGATGGGTCTTTCTCAACAAACTTAATAAAGACGGTTTGGTTACGAGGAACAATGTTAGATTAGTGGCCCAAAGCTACAGACAGGAGGAATGCATTAATTTTGAGGAGTCATTTGCTCCTGTCGCTAGAATTGAGGCCATTCGAATCTTTCTGGAAATTGCTGCTTTTAAAAACTTCAAGGTTTTTCAAATGGACGTTAAAAGTGTTTTTCTTAACAAAATAATTAATGAGGAGGTCTACGTTGAGCAACCTCCTAGTTTTAAAAATCATACCTTGATGAATCATGTTTTTAAACTAGATAAGGTTTTATATGGTCTTAAACATGCTACTGAAGCCTGGTATGATACACTTACCAAATTCCTATTTGATCATGACTTCACCAAAGGCTCTGTTGATAAGACATTATTTAAATTTGTCAAAGATTCTCATATTTTATTTGTTCATATATATGTTGATGACATTATTTTTGGGTCAACTAACCCCAAATTATGTGAGAAGTTTTCTAAGATGATGACAGATAAATTTGAGATGAGCATGATGGGGTAGCTAAGTTTCTTCTCGGGCCTTCAAGTTCGTCAACTTGAAGGAGACACTTTCATCAATCAAGCAAAGTACACCAAGGAGTTGCTGAAGAAGTTCGTGATGGAGTGCTTCTCAGCCGCATAAACTCTAATGAGCTCGTCTCTCAAGCTTGATAAAGATGAAGATGGTCAAAGTATTGACATCACTGTCTATCGTGGGATCATTGGCTCCCTGCTCTATCTAACAACAAGCAGGCTAGATATCCTCTTCGTTGTTGACGAGATATTTTAGGCTAACCCTAAACAATCTCATGATGTAACTGCTAAAAGAATTTTGAAATATTTTAAGAGTACTCAATGCGTTGGACTGTGGTACCTGAAGGATTCCAGTTTCAACTTAATCAGTTACTCTAATGCAGACTACGCAGGTTGTAAGGTGGACAGAAAGAACACTAGTGAAACATGTCAATTCCTTGGTGATCGTCTTGTCTCATAGTATAGCAAGAAACCGACTTCCATAGCAACCTCAGCGGCTGAAGCAGAATATTTAGTTGTTGGGAGTTGTTGTGCTTAGTTGCTGTAGATTCAACAACAATTGAGAGACTACGGTATCCAAGCTGAGGAGTCGCCTATCTTCTGTGATAACACCAGCGCCATAGCCATAACTTAATAGCTAACCTATTAATGGCTAAATGTTTTTTAACCGATAATCTTACTTTAGAGTGAGACATCTTAGGAATCGGTATATTAGTGTGATTATGCGCAAACATTAAACGCCTCTTCCGTCGTTTCGTTTTGAGTAGAAAGATCGTCACTGACATCTTTCTTTCTTATCCCTCGTGGTAGTAGGTGAAAAGCTTCTACCTCTACTCATGTCCTTACTTTTTCTTCGTTTTCAGATTCACTTTGATTTTCTTCTAATTTATTAAAATAGTCTATTATATAAAATCTTCTAATTATTGGCCTTTCAAAAAAATAATTAATATTTTTTTCCTAATTTTTTTTCTCTTTCTTTTATATATATATATTATACAATTTCTTTTATTCTCATATTTAATTTTCATAATTTATTTTATATAAGAGAAATGATTAGGTGAGGGAATTTGGTGAGGAAATTTGGTGAGAGAATGACTTGACAAAAAATTAAATAATTTCTCTCTTTTCTCACTTTCCTCCCATTTTTACATTTTCCAACCCATTAAGGTGATCCAAGTCATTCCCTCACCAAATTCCCTCTATCTATCACTCTTCTTTATATAAATATATTTTATCCCTTTTCATATAATTTTTTAAAATATTTTAATTAATTGTTTTCTCTCTCTACAATCACAATCATTTGAATTTCTCAATCCTAATTCTTTTTTCTCTCTTATATATATTATATAATTTCTTATCTCTCTAATTTAATTTTTATCCTTAATTTTATATAATTATATTTATCCCTTCTCATATATCTTTTAAAATTTCTAATTAATTTTTTTTATCATATCATATAAAAAAAATATTTTTTCTCATCAATAATGTTTATATTTATATATAATATTGCATATATATATATATATTATTAAATGCATTTACTTTAAAGTAATATAATAAAACTTGTTGAAATATCTCTTCATCTTGGATTATGTGCAATTTGTTTATACTTAACATGTTGATTTATTTACTGTTTAGTGTTGTAATCTTTACATTTTATCACACTTAATGTCTTTTAAATATCTGAGTTTCTCATGTAAACTACAAACTCAACTATTTAAACAATATTTTTCATCTCTCAAATTTCTACATGGTATTAGAGTAAGTTTTTCATTTTGAAAAACTTGTTCACAATTTTCTTCTGCCTCCTCCAATGGTGGAAATAACCATTGGAGGAGAACTCAAATAATTATATTATCTCATATATTTTGAAATTATTTATCACAAATCCCATAATGTTCTTGTGGTATCAGAGCTCTTTCTTAGCAGTTTTGACATTTCAAAAACTGTACTTTATATCTCGATCGATCTGTCCATCTTCGTGTCTCGACAAATTTTCCCCACAAATTATTTTGTCCAAACATTATCACCGTCCAACTACCTAGTATAGTGTATCCACACAAAAAAAATCAATCCAGCGACACTCCAGCGATTCAAACGTCACTTGTACATTAACATTCAACGACACTCCGACGATTCAAACGTCACTCGATGTTATCAATATCCAGTGATACTCTGACGATTCAAACTGTCACTCGTTGTCATCAACATCTCATCCCCTCGGCAACATCCTCTTCACTCTCATAACTACCCAAGGTTTTACCTATTAGGTGTCTAACATTACCATCAAAACTCTTCCCAAGTCGATTCGAGAGAGTATGTGGCAAGTTAGGTGAATTATCTCTTTATCTTGGATTATATGCAATTTTGTTACACTCAACATGTTACTTTGTTTACACTCAACATGTTGAGTATTGTCAATCTTTACTTTTTATCACACTAAATGTCATTTAAATATCCGAATTTCTCATGTAACTACAAACTCAATTATCTAAACAATATTTTCGCTCTCTCAAATTTTTACAAAACTATATTTATATATTGAGACAAAATTTTATAAATTCATTTACCTTATCTATATATAATAACACTTAACAATCTAAGATTTTGAATATTGAAAGGGTATAACAATTCTCTCTACAATCATTTGGATTTCTCTCTTATAATTAATTTTTTCTCTCTCTTTCATATATATTATATAAGATGAGTGATAAGGGGAGAAAATTTGAGTGAGAATGATTTGACATCACTTCATTGGTTGGAAAAATAGAAAGAAAAATTATTTGATATTTTCAGCCAATCATATTGCTCCACGATTCTTCCCTCTCTTATTCCCTCATCCAAATTCTTTCCCTCAATCATTTCTCATTATATAATTTCTTATCTCTTAAATTTATTTTTTATAATTAATTTTATATAAATATATTTTATCCATTTTCATATATATTTATATTTTTAAATGTTTAATTATTATTTTTTCTCTCATTATATAACTTATCAATAGTTTTTTTATTTATATATAATATTACATATTTATTTTATATTAAGTAAATACCTAAAATCATACTAAAATATGAAATTGAGAAATTATTTTTTTTTAAATTTAAAATATATATATATATAAATAATGATACTTAATTTTTAAAGTGTCTGGATTGTCAGGTCAAGAGTTGTGGTTAATTTGGATATATATATATATATATATTATATATATATATATATATATATATAACAAAATGAATATTTGGGTCGGATTGTGAGTTGACCCGCCCATAAATTTAAATGGTTAAAAATAAATTTAAAATGATATATGTATGTTTCGAATTTGTAACCTAATAAAACAAGTACAACTTCTTAACCAACTAGGCTAATAAGACTTTGTATTTTAAATTCAACACCAAATTTAATGAATGCGGGATATTTTAACCATATAAGTTTAACTTTTTAACTAACTACACTACAACAAATAAGACTTTCGGCGACGCTTAAAAAGATTTCTGTCAACCCTTAAAAGCGTCGCCAAAAATATCACTGACACTTATTCTTGCGTCGCCAGAAGTAGGGTGGGCGCAAGTTCTAGCGACGCTTTTTTAAGCGTCGGTATCATGAAGTTAAGCGTCGCCAAAGATTTATTTAATTTTTAGCCATTTTCTTTTTTATTTTATTTTTGAATTGTTTTAATAATTTTTTTTTATTTGTTTTAAATTACATAATTATTAAAAATAAAAGACATTTATAACTTCATTTTCTACCATTTACATTTTAAATCATAACAAAAAAATCATTAAATTTGCTCTACAATATTATACAAAACATTAACTAATATTACAAATTCTAATAATATTTAAAAATCAATTAAAAGACAAATTTATATATTAAAATACTATAAAAATAATGATAAATTGATAAGATAAAAGCATTGATGATATTGATGAATCGTTCATCTGAATAGTCCCCTTCATTTCCAAACATTAACAACATATTATCCAAATATGTTTACCAAATCATTCGTATTCCCTAGTGATTTTCCATCTTCATGCCATCTTATCATTATTGAAAACAATAATACTAATTAAGAATAAAAAAAATTACTCACTTTTGTCAAGAAATAGATAGCTTAAAAACGCAATATACCCTGTATATAAACATTGAAAAAATAAATAGTTAAAATACACTATTCTCAACAAATAAACCCATGTCTTCCTCACAATTAAGTTTCTAACCAATAACAAATAGTATAAAGTTAAAAACAAGATTTGGATTATTTAATTAAAAATAATGTCTTTCACATTGTGTTTTTTCATTGGGAAAGACCCCACACAGAAAAAATACCAACCGTAGTAAATTTAAGCATGAATGGGTATCACTTTTTCTATTAGGTGTAGTGAAGCAGGCCAACATGAAGAAACAACATCCAATTTTTGTTGACATGAAGGTAAAAGATCATGGTCAATTTAATAAAGTATTAAGTGTTTATCTCAAAAAGCATGGATATTAATTGATCTTATTTTATGGACAGGTTCATAAATAGGGCCACTATTAATATTTTCTAATAGTGATGGATTTATAGTGACTTTTCCTCTACATGATGTATCAAGACTTATAAGAGGCATTTACACCCCCTCAAGAACTGGATGAAATGTGATTCACAACCCATAAAACAGCTCCCATAGGGAGTCTAATGCAATTGTTACCTAACTTCGAATTTTGGTAAGCCTCCCCCTCCCCTTGAAATTAATAACTATAATTCAGATATTAGGTAAGGTAAGAAATAAGTACACTCAAAATGCAGATAATCATAGAAAGAAGAAGGAAAAATTTATCATTTTGACTAGAAAAGAATGAAATACCATTTTAACATTCTTGATAGTATACCAATGCTCATTGGCATCATTAAAGGACCATTGTGACTAGACGATATGCTTTTATCAAACAGCCACATTTACCTTGTAGGAAAAAAAGAGCTATCATCTAACAAAATACCAGATCTTTAAAAATTAGACACATAAATTGTATAGATATGGAAACAATAATTGTTTAAGTTTACCATGAGTTAGTTTCTATGTGCTCATCCAAGCCTGGATTTTGAAACTGCAGTGATCCACCAGTGCCCATCAAACTACTAGCATGCGGCGAAGAAAACGAGATTCAGATGTAAATAGAAGAGAAAAGGAAGTAAGATGAAAACTTTTCATACTAAGTCAAGAAACATAAACATATTCAGTAACTAATAAAATCATAGATCATTACCATGCTAAATGATACCATTCAACTAAGTCAATAATGACAAGGTCCTCGTCCTCTATAGAGCTATCAAGATACAAACCATGAGCCAAGCGTCTAATCAACAATACCATCCCAGATTGCACATACTACAGAGAAATGATAAATAGGTCCAAGGAAAATGAACAAACAGATAAAAGATAAAATAATTCACCATATATTTGTAAACATACTAAGCATAAACAAACAATCACCTCGAGACTGATTTCATAAGATGCAATAAATGTTGAGACGTAAAACACTTCGATAACCTGCAACTTCACTCTAATGAATAAAGCAAATGAGAAGCTTCCAACAAAGGGTATATAGTTGGCAAGACAGAATCATATAATGAAGGTGTGGTCTTGAGCAAAGCATACCCAAGAAACATTCAGGATATATAGTAACTAATAATGAGAGCAGAGTAAAAAGTATTAGCTAAGAAACTCACATCAAAACCATTCAGTATCTCACATTCAAGAATTTCAAGAAAATAATTTAAGGATTCAACTTCAAATGCTTGACGAAGATAGCCAAGTTGATCATTTCCTGCAACAATTTTAGGCATGTAATTATCATATGTAATAAATATTTTAGCCAAATATAGTATATCACTGAAGATCATACCATCAATATACTATTTTCCTCTTTTCTGGAAGAGATAACACGAGACAAAAGAACCATAACCATAAAAGAAACCATAAAAGAAACCATAAAGAAAATGCAAGAACATAATAAATAGTCATGATCACCTAAAAGGCTTTTTATCATGAATCATTTGGAGGAGGCTTTTAAGGTCTAGAGTTTCCATTAAGATTAGTAGAAGTTGTAATTTGAGATGATATATGGACTGAACTGCTTCAGTTGATACTATCAATTTTTCTAAATTAGAGGACCCAAATATGACTTCCTGTATTAAGATTCAACTAGGTGAATGTAGTCCCAAAAAAGAATGTAATTCCAGACATTGCAAGAACAATAACCTCATAAAGTTCACAGAACTATTTCCATTGCTTACCATTATAAACACTATAGACTCATAATAAAAGAGGAAAATAATATAAAGGATCAAACCTTCGAAATTAAGGTCCTTGGAGAGCCCTTCATCTCTCGCTATTTTATTACCTGATACCTAATTGAAGATTCAACATCAATTCATATAATAATATCAAGGATAAATGCATGTTTCTGCTGCCACTCTGCCTTACATTTAATACTGTTGGCACATCAGAAATTATAGAACCATCTACAAATCAAGGGAAACAAGTTAAATAAGAGTTTATTAATACAAGAAATAATGCATTAAGATTTTGCAGAGTTCTTCATTCATATAAGAACTTTTTCATTTTGATTAAAGATGATAATAATCCACCATTTGGATGTTGTCTCACGTATGATATTCACTATCATGGGGGTAGGAATGCACTAAGGATAACAAGGAAAAAATAGTATCACACCTACACATGGGTATTGAAGAAACTTATCAATCATATCCAATAAAAGTGGATACTTACAATTCTGTGACAACTCTATAATCACCCTGTGCAGAAGATTTAACTACAGATCATGGTGGAAAATCACCGTCTCCACATGGGCCATCACCTACCCATGAATATACCACCCTCCAACCCAAAAAAGCTTTAATTTCGTTCAACAATTTCACTGTACACAAGGACATACAGAGTCTCAAAATACTTTTTTTTTTTTTGGGAAAATGACTTAGCGTCATTTCATTAAAAATTCCCAAAAACGGGAAAAAAAACCACGAGTTTAAGAGATCATTCTAGACAGGCCTAAATTGATTTTGAAGTCGTAACATTCTGAATAAAAGTTAAAAACGTAAATGAATTATCTGTTTGCAATGCTTTCAATTCTAGTTAGTTTAAAAAACGGTAAATTCCAGTTCCTGCAGATATTCCAGTTCTGCTCCGTGCTTGGAATTCGTCTCAAAATACATTTACCTGAAACTGATTTTGCATAAACTAGAAATAAAACAATCCATTAATGAACGCAAGTTCCATGAGAGCAACAACAATGTTAGCAAGTGGCCTCCTCAGAAATCCTAGGCATGTGAATCATTATAAGATACATCCATAAGTTTGCAAAGATAGATGAAAGACACACAAGTGAGAGATTAAAGAGAGACCCTGCTTTACTTGCGAACATAATCCTAATGAAGTAATAAAATACACAACATTTTTAAAGACAATGTCATATGCTTAAACTAAAACTATGAATCGAGTTTGGATAGTTCTACCGCTAGAATAATCACTCCAAACAATGTTCATTTTATTTTCCTATATGTTCTTAACATACGCTCACCAAAGCAAATAGTATAAATAAGCAATCACTTCAAGGCTTGCATATTTGTCATAAGTAGACCAAAAAAAGGTAATGGTAGCAACTAGCAAGCATCATACATAGATATGCTGCAATGTAACCTCTTAGGTAAGTCAGTTGCAGTATATCAAACGGAATATACAGCAAAGCCAGGATTGTTAGCTAGTATTAGAGAAGTCTCTATTGAAGGATTCGTGAAGAAATCCAAAGTAAGAAGAGACATATATCTATTACATGCAGTGTCAGGCGGACAAGGAAATGAGGAAACGACTACTGCCTACTATCGTAAAGCACACAAAGTAGAAGAAATGGATTCATGATAATGCGCACATGATTGATTGATGTCAAATAAGCAAGAAAAAATTTAACGTAATTCCAATCTTCAAGAAAGTCAAACCAAACCCTATGTTCAAGTCAGTTGAACTAATAACCTCATCCCTAATCCCAATAGTCTGTCTTGATTCAAGACCCTCACAACAATCAAACAATAGAGGCGATGGAAGTAAAAAATCAGATAAAGCGATAATTACTTTATCTAAAAATCACATGTATGAGCAAACCAAAGCCACAATCTCTATCCATAGGTACAAAATAAAGCGATTAAAATGAAATCGAAGGAGATTGAGGGAGGGAGATAACTCACAGCAGGAAAACGAGTATCGAGCTTCTTCTTCATAAAGTCTGATTGGGGATCTCAGAATCGAAAAGTGGAGACGAAAAAAGCAGAAGACAAACTCTCATAGAGCACAGATAGACGCAACAAAAGGTAGTGCATCGGGCCTAATACGATTCAGGCTGATCGATGACTCTCTTATTCACGGTCAGTCGTCTCTTTCGTCGTGCACAATTATAAACATTCAAAATAAAAAGAGTGTGAAGAGTCGGAGCTGAGACGATTAGGTTAGATGAATTCGTCTATTCATAAAAAGAAAATGATTTGGGTAGTCTTTCTACACATAAAATGAATTGGATTTTTCTACTCACTAATTCCTAATTTTTAAAAATATATAAGTTCAATTTTTGTTCTAATTAATTTATTTTTAGTTTATATTATTTTTTACTTTTAATTTAATAAAATAATAATTAAATAAAAGACATATATTAATAAAAAAAAATTAATAATATTATAAAAAATTTAAAAATTATGTTACATAACAAATAATAATTAAATTTTAATGTTAATAAAATTTTAAGTCAAATTTAATTTAAAAAAAATTAAAATAAAAAAATAAAATATTTATAAAATTTATAAATAAACATACAAAAATATTAAAATTTAAAATAGTTAATTTATTTGCTCTTAACAAAGTTATTTATATAAAAAAAAACAAAGGTGATTGTATAAGGTTTGGTAAAAGTTTTTTCTTTTAATTTTTACCCACCTTTAATATGCGTTGGCATATAAAGGTGGCTGAAAATATGTTTTGGTGTAGTGCTAATATATTTATATATATATATATATATCTATATCTATATATATCTATATCTATATCTATATCTATATCTATATCTATATCTATATCTATATCTATATCTATATCTATATCTATATCTATATCTATATCTATATCTATATCTATATCTATATCTATATCTATATCTATATCTATATCTATATCTATATCTATATCTATATCTATATCTATATCTATATCTATATCTATATCTATATCTATATCTATATCTATATCTATATCTATATCTATATCTATATCTATATCTATATCTATATCTATATCTATATCTATATCTATATCTATATCTATATCTATATCTATATCTATATCTATATCTATATCTATATCTATATCTATATCTATATCTATATCTATATCTATATCTATATCTATATCTATATCTATATCTATATCTATATCTATATCTATATCTATATCTATATCTATATCTATATCTATATCTATATCTATATCTATATCTATATCTATATCTATATCTATATCTATATCTATATCTATATCTATATCTATATCTATATCTATATCTATATCTATATCTATATCTATATCTATATCTATATCTATATCTATATCTATATCTATATCTATATCTATATCTATATCTATATCTATATCTATATCTATATCTATATCTATATCTATATCTATATCTATATCTATATCTATATATATATATATATCTATATCTATATCTATATCTATATCTATATCTATATCTATATCTATATATATATCTATATCTATATATATCTATATCTATCTATATCTATATATATATATATATATATATATATATATATATAACTATGCTTAATTTTCAAAGTCTCCGAATTATCGGGTCGAGAGTTGTGGTCAATTTGGATATATATGTGAGAGTAAATAAATACTTGGATCGGATTGCAGCCATTTGAAGAAGCTTTCGCTCTTCTGCTCAACCCAAAAATAGCGTCCGTTATCAGTTGTCTTCCTAGTCTGCTTATCAAGTTGTAATTGCTCAAGTGCCACGTACTCTATATTCCTCTAGTCCATTTTGTACCTTCCCGTACATCATGTTCCAGAGAATATTCTCTAGTACAATTCGGTACGCCACGATCCAACGAATATATTCTTGTGTACCTTCCCATACACCTGGCGTAAACCCAAAGGATAGTCGACACGTTTCAAAGAAGAAGATTCGACCATTGCTGATTCTCTAGTATAAAAGGTGATCCAAGGACAAAAATGAATCTCTCTCTCTCTTGCTCGGTTCTTGAATTCTCCAACTCTCAAGCTCAAGCGCGAATTGCTTACTTTCTCTATGATCATTCTGTAATCAATATATTGTCCTTTCTGTGTGAAATCTCAGTATTGTAAGTTGAATAGAGGTTGTTTTGTTCAACAGAGAGTTAGCTAGGAGTTTAGAAACAGACAGTTGTTAAGTCCTGTGTATCTGACCGGATTTGTGTAGTGTTCTATACTAATCAAAGGCTTCTATTGAAAAACCTTCTGGAAATAGAAGAAGGGTGACGTAAGATTTTTATCTTCGAACATCCATAAAACTCTATTAGTTATTTCATTTCCGCTCCTTGCATTCGTTTTCTTGATGCTTCAAATCTAGCAAGAAGTTCCGCAATTGAATCCGTTCAAGAGTTTGCGAAGATTTGTGATGAATAGAAAAATATCTTAATCTCTCACAAGATTAACATCGAATTGAATGTTGAAAATTGTTAACTATATTCAGAACCCCCTCTCTATAGTTGACATCGATCCTAACAAAGTTTAACATTTTAACTAACTAATATATATATATATATATATATATATATATATAATGATGCTTAATTTTCAAAGTGTTCTGGGTCGAGAGCTATGGTTAATTTGGATATATATGTGAGAGTAAATAGATATTTGGGTCGGATTGTGGGTTGACTCGCCCATAAACTTTAAACGTTTAAAATAAAATTAAAAATTCTATATGTATGTTTCGAACTTACAACATAACAAAATAAGTACAATCTTTCAACTAAGTGTGATTAATATGTGATTTGTCGAGAGATAATAGGCCGGTTGAAAGTGGTTAAAAAATATGAATCAAATATTTGATTGACCAAAGTGTGATGTCACAATACTAAATCTTAAAAAATATAAATTAAATATTTGATTGACCAAAGTGAAAGTGTAAGATCACGAGATTAGAGGTTCATTCGGAAAAAATATGTGATGAGATATGTGAGAAGATAAGTTGTTTTATCGAAGTGAATAAAATATGGAATGAGAGTATTCTATTTTTTATTTTAATATATTATTCGTAATTTATTAGAAATTTTTAAACATTGAATACATATTATTATTATTTTCTTATTAAATTTATTTTATTTAAATTTTTATCGTTGTGATTCGGGGTTTTTTTAAAGAATGGCGCCAATAATCACTGTATCCAATTTATCCACTAAACTATTTTATATCAAATATTAAAAATCTCTAAAACAAATCGATTTAATACTTGTAAAAAAAACTTTATAAATATTAAATTAAAGAGTGAAAGCTTCAAACTCTTGAATAATCATAACTATTTAATTATTTTAACTATGAATTTATATGCTAAGTTGTTTAATCAAACAAGGCAAGGAATACATCCATTAAACTATTCAAATGGGTGTGTATAAAAAAACATGTCAACCAACTCTTAGGGATTATTGGTATTACTTTTTCTTTTTTCATTTCTTTAAGAAACTATAACAACATTCGTAATCAAAATTATGTCAAGTAATTTAACTTAACACTTTATAAATAATAATGGAAATCGTAAACTTTGATTATTTAGACACTAATTTTTGTCACTTATACAACAGTAATTGGGTGCAAATTATGATTGGAACAAGGGGATGAGTGGGGTTGTATTATTGATATCATTTTAAATGCTACATATTTTTATTAATCCACATATAAGGGAATATCACATATACACATGCATTCAAACAAAAAAACCAAATATATGACATAAACAAGAAATACAAACCAGCAAGAGTGACATAGAAATTAGCTGCGTCGGGCTATTATTCTTATTTGCATTAGTAGGGAGCCTTGGAAGCTTGGAATTATCAAGCTCGTTAGCTTGGCCATTCACCTTGAAGCTCCAGCCTAGCAAATAATGTCGGTTAAAAAGTGTACCGGTTGCTGCTGCGAACCCGACATACATATTGGGATTTATGTACTGAGACAGGTCTTTATTTAGAACCAGAAGCGGTTGAGACGGTTTTCCCAGATTGATTGGGGCCACGGTTACGTTCATTTGTTTCTTGACACCATCATATTCGATCCAAACCTGCCTAGATTCATTGCTAATCAAGGTCAGGTCCTGAAATGTGGCTTTGTTTGCCAAGTAATACCCTGCTGTCTTAGACAAAACAGATTCCAAGCTGCCGATATCAATCCCAACATGATTGTTATTGATATCGTTAAATTCAGGGCTCAATACTGTGTCAAACTCGACAGCTATAATGTGGTTGGTGTCGTTAGTGTTCATATCCGTCAGGTTGAAAAGACCCATGAAACTGTTGGCAATTGCTCCTGGCAATCCCGGTTGAGGAGCTATGACGAAGGATATTCCATGGCCACCAGGTTGGTTATCGGGTATAATCCCAAAAACAAAGGAAGTGGAGAAGGAGATGGCAGTCATTTGTTGAGTTCTCGAAGATGATTGGGTTTGGGTAAAAAGCGTGACCAGTTTTCTGCTGTGTGCGGTTGGTTAGGTACAAAATCCCATCAGTGTTTTTGGCTTCACCATCCAAGGTCAGGTTGGTGGATTGGAATCCATTGAAGGTGAAATCGGTGTTAGCTTGTGCGTGGATGGTGGATGTATGGTATATAACTACAAAGACTATTAGAAGAAGAAGATGAGACATTTTATTTGTTCTTTCAAAAGAGGTGAATAGAGAAATAAATATTTGAGCCACCTCAAAGGGCTGAGGAGAGAAATAAATATGTAATGCACTAGTTGTATATTTTTTTATGATGGATTTGGTAATAATTATTATTTTTTAGGGCTTAATAGTTCTGATTTTTTAAAGTATGTTCTTCTCTAAATTATCTTGAATATTTCTATCTTCACATTGTAGTCTCTAAGACAACCAAATCAACGATAAAAGTTCTTGACGATCAAACAACTTCGAAGATTGATATTAGAGATGACAATGGGTGCCCGTATGTTCGATACCAGTGGTTACCCGATAGTCGAGTTCGAGTATTTTAAATAAGGTACGGATTCGGGCATGTGTACCACCATTGATCTTTTATAATTTTTGAAATAAATATGTTTTTCTCTAGTTGTATACTATGGGATTTAGGACTTTGATGATGGATTTGATAATAAATATTTGATTGAAGAACTCATTTATAATTGAGTTTTGGTTTATTTGAATTAATATGTGGAGACTTTCACTATTTAAACTTTAATATGTCATTTCATGTTGTAAAATTCCACCCTGATTTTTATATTACATACAACACATTAAAAAATTAATGTTTTGTGTCAACGATTTGATTTTAAAAAAAAAAAATTAATGGAATGACTAAAAATTATAACTTATTTAAACTAGTTTAAATAATTGTCAAATATATTCTTATTAAATTATTTGAGTTTTTAATTAAATAAATTATTATAAAAGTAAATAAGAATAATTTAACATTTTGATGGATAAATTTAATAATTGAATATTTTAAAAAGAAATAAAAATTACCGGCTAATTTTTGATAAAAAAAAAATCAAAAAAACTAAATATTTATCAATGTTTTGGAATAAAGGCGACGAATGATACAGTAACGGGTCCAACAACTGTTGCTATTGAATTTTAACGACGGTATTTTATGTAATAGTGACGATTATTTTCGTCACATTTTCATCCTTATTCTATTTATCATTTAAATTTGACAATAGCGACAGATAATTCAACCGTCGATAATTCTGTCGCTACTGGTCAATAAATTAGTGATTTTACGGTTATGATATAATAATTATTTGTGAAAACCCACGAAACAAGATTGAACCAGACAACCTAACAACTCATGATGGTCTCTGGCAAGACAACCACTTGACAGAGTACATGAAAGTAAGTGATGAAATCGTGAGCTTTACAACCAGGGCTGGTCCTGGATAAGACACTTGCATAGAGCCCACTTTTATAGGGTCCCTATTTTTTATATTTAATAATATTATATTATTAATATTTTTTTTTCCTCTTTTTTCTTCTTTAATATTAAATATATATTATAAAAATAAATTTTTTATCTCATTTTTAGTATCATATTATAATATATTTGTTAGAATCCAAACCACAATAAAAGAGAATAAAAGCGATAAAGAAGAACGAACACCAAGATTACGTGGAAAAGCCTTTACGGGTGAAAAACCACGGGCAGAAGAGAAGATTTCACTATAACGAAGATTGTACAGAATTTTTTTTGGTGGACAACGTAAAAAAACTGTTCTTAAAGAGAAAAGACGGCCGCAACCTCTATATATTGTTTAACCCTAGAATATGATGTAAATTAAAAGGGGCAAACCCATTAAGACTACAGGTCCATATAGTGCGGGCAAAGCCCGCTGACCCAACAAGAATTCGGGCCACAAACTCTAACAATCTCCACCTTGAAACGAATTCCAATCTTTGATAGCATAACCACAAAATCAAACCTCTTCCACCAAAGCCCCTAAGGGCATAACTCAGCAATGAAGACCAACCAGGTTCAAGCAATGCTCAAACTTGGTAATAGGAAGTGACTTGGTCATCATATCTGCAGGATTATTGTGTGTACTCACCTTGCTCACAACAATATCACCACGAGCAATCACATCACGCACAAAATGATACCGTACATCAATGTGCTTAGTCCTCTCGTGAAACATCTGATCCTTTGTCAGAAAAATAGCACTCTGGCTATCACAAAATATTGTAGAAATCTGCAAATCATTACTAAGTTCGCCAAATAAGCCTTTCATCCAAATTGCTTCTTTGCAAGCTTCTGTAATCGCCATGTACTCTGCCTCTGTAGTAGACAAAGCAACTGTAGCCTGCAACATAGCCTTCCAGCTAATAGCGCAACCACCAACACAAAAATGTAACCAGACAATGATTTTCTCTTATCAAGATCTCCAGCGTAATCTGAATCAACGTAACCGACAACTCCATCTCTATTTTTCCCAAACTGTAAACAAACATCAGTAGAACCACATAAGTATCTGAGAATCCACTGAACTGCTTTCCAATGTTCCTTACCAGGGTTTGCCATATATCTACTAACAACACTAACTGCATATGCTAAGTCAGGTCGTGAACAAACCATAGCATACATAAGGGAGCCAACGGCACTAGAGTATGGCACTCGCGACATATAATCATCATCACTATCTGACTGTGGTGACAAAGAAGACGAAAGTCTAAAATGAGCAGCTAGTGGAGTACTTACCGGCTTGGCACTTTGCATGTTAAACCTACTAAGGACTTTCTCGATGTACCTCTTTTGACTTATGTACAATTTACCAGCCGGTCGATCTCTAAGAATCTCCATTCCAAGCATCTTCTTTGCTGCACCTAAATCTTTCATCTCAAACTCGCCACCCAACTGTGCTTTCACCTTTCTGACCTCTCTCTGATCTTTAGCGGCAATTAACATATCGTCAACATACAACAACAGGTAAACGAACGACCCATCATCACATACTTTAATGTAGACACAACTATCGTAATTGCTCCTCCTGAAATCATGAGTGGTCATAAATGTATCAAATCTCTTGTACCATTGCCTCGGTGACTGTTTCAAACCATAAAGAGACTTTTTCAGCTGACATACATAGTCCTCCTTTCCTAAGGCTACGAATCCCTCTGGTTGATGCATGTAGATGTCTTCCTCAAGTTCTCCGTGTAAGAATGCAGTTTTTACATCTAACTGCTCAAGCTCAAGATCGTGGTATGCCACAATACCTAGTAAAGCCCGAATAGAACTATGTTTCACAACTGGAGAAAATACATCAGTAAAATCAATACCTGGAGTTTGACTATATCCTTTTGCAACAAGCCTGGCTTTATACCTGGCTTCTTCAACTCCCATCGTACCTTCCTTTCTCTTAAACACCCATTTGCAGCGAACAACCTTCTTGTTCTTTGGTAACTTCACTAGATCCCATGTAGCGTTCTTGTGAAGCGATTCTATCTCTTCCTGCATAGCGATCATCCACATATCAGAGTTTTCGCAGGTAATCGCCTCTGAATATGTCACAGGTTCTTCTTCTAAATCAATATCTTCAGCCACATTTAATGCATACGCAACTAAATCAGCCTCTGCATATCTCTGAGGGCGTCTAATTTCTCTACGAGCCCTATTTTTAGCAATTGAATATTGTGGAGGTGCTTCTGAGGAGCTAGCACCATCCATAGAAACTGGAATAGGCCCTGGAATTTGCTCTGGTGTAGGTTTCAACCCAATCTCCAGCTCCACCTCAATACTTGACTTCTGTTGATTTCCCTCGGAGGGAGTTGAAGATGGAGACCCCTGAAGCATGCTAGTCTCATCAAAAACAACATCTCTACTGATGATGACTTTATTAGTCTCAGGACACCACAACTTATATCCCTTCACACCTTGCTTGAATCCTATGAACACACACTTCACCGAACGAGGCTCTAACTTCCCATTATCCACATGAGCATACGCAGGACATCCGAAAATTTTTAAATCAGAATAACTAGCAGGAGAACCAGTCCATACCTCTTGTGGAGTTTTCTTATCAATAGCAGTCGAAGGAGAGCGATTAACGAGATGACATGCATACGCAGCGGTCTCAGCCCAAAACGACATCGGTAGCCCAGCATTAAGGCGCATACAACGCACCTTCTCCATCAAAGTCCTATTCATCCTCTCTGCAACTCCATTCTGTTGAGGATTATGTCGAATTGTATGATGCCTCACAATACCTTCAGTTCTACATAAAGTATTAAACTCATTAGAACAAAACTCCAAACCATTATCAGTTCGGAGATGCTTCACTTGCCTCCCTGTCTGCTTCTCAATCATTAACTTCCACTCTTTAAAGGTAGAAAACACGTCACTCTTTTGTTTCAAAAAGAATGCCCAAACCTTCCTGGAGAAATCATCTATAATAGTCAACATATAGAACGCACCACCTTTAGATGGTACTCTAGAAGGCCCCCACAAATCAGAATGAATGTAGTCTAGTGTCCCCTTCGTATTATGAATACCAGCCGAGAACCTAACTCTTTTCTGTTTACCAAAAACGCAGTGTTCACAAAACTTCAGCTTCGTAATACCCTGCACATCAAGAAGCCCTCTCTTGTTCAATTCGACCATGCCATTCTCACTCATGTGACCTAGACGCATGTGCCATAATCTTGTTGCATCAGAATCAGACAAAGACGAACTAGCAACAGCAACATCACCTGTAATCGTAGAGCCTTGCAGAACATATAAATTGGCAGTTTTCTTGAGTCCCTTCATCACAACAAGAGACCCCTTGCTGACCTTCACAACTCCACCTTCACCAGTGTATTTGTACCCTTTAGAATCAAGAATACTCAATGAGATCAGATTTCTCTTCATGTCAGGAACGTGCCTTACATCACCAAGTGTTCGAACAGTGCCATCAAACATCTTAACTCTAACCGTACCAATACCAGCAATTCTGCAAGATGCATTATTACCCATCACAACGGTACCTCTAGAGACCACTTCATATGTAGAGAACCAGTCCCGATTAGGACACATATGAAACGTGCATCCAGAATCAAGAATCCATTCGTCGCTCTGTTTCGAATCAATATCAGACGTAACGAGGAGTTCTCCATCATTGTACTTTTCAGCAACATCAGCTTCGCCATATTTCTCTGGTTGATTGCTCTTATGATCCTCACCAGCCCTCTTATTTTTATTCTGTAACTTATAACACTCAACAACAATATGACCTTTCTTCTTGCAGTACCTACACGTCTTATCTCTGTTCTTGGATTTTGACCTGCCACGGTTATTGCTGCTAGAATACCTCTCCTGCTGTCTGCCTCGTGCAACAAGGCCTTCAGCCATATTATCTGAACCAACAAGTTTATGCATCTTCTCTTTCGAGAAGAGTGCATCATAAACCTCATCTAGAGTCAAAGTCTCACGACTATAGAGAATGGTATCTCTAAAATTAGCATACGAAGGAGGTAGTGAACACAATAATATGAGCCCTAAATCTTCTTCATCGTACTTAACCTCCATAGATTCCAAATCAGAGACTATTTCTTTAAAAACAGTTAAATGATTTTCTAAAGACGTACCGTCAGACATACGTTGGGAATACAAGCGTTGCTTCAAGTGTAGCTTGTTAGTCAGCGTTTTCGTCATGCATAATTGCTCCAATCTTAGCCAGAGTGCAGCAGCTGTTTTTTCCTTCAAACAGTCTTGAAGAATCTGATTCGACAGATGCAGATAAATCTGCGATAGAGCCTTACGATCTGCTCGTTGCTTCTCTTCATCAGTCCACGAAGACGGCATCTTGTCAGCGCCATATAGCGCATCTTCCAGATCCATCTGTGCCAAAATAGCTCGCATCTTCACTTGCCATAACGCAAATCTGGTGTTACGATCCAGCAGCGGAATGTCGTATTTCATCGTGGTCATGACCAAAAAATAAAACAAACAAATTTGGCTCTGATACCAATTTGTTAGAATCCAAACCACAATAAAAGAGAATAAAAGCGATAAAGAAGAACGAACACCAAGATTACGTGGAAAACCCTTTACGGGTGAAAAACCACGGGCAGAAGAGAAGATTTCACTATAACGAAGATTGTACAGAATTTTTTTTGGTGGACAACGTAAAAAAACTGTTCTTAAAGAGAAAAGACGGCCGCAACCTCTATATATTGTTTAACCCTAGAATATGATGTAAATTAAAAGGGGCAAACCCATTAAGACTACAGGTCCATATAGTGCGGGCAAAGCCCGCTGACCCAACAAGAATTCGGGCCACAAACTCTAACAATATTATTTATTTATATTTTATTTTATTAATTAAAATTTAAAAAAATTACTATTTTAGGGCCTAAAATTTAAATTTGAATAGGCCCCAAAATCTCAAGGCTTCTCATATGTGACATTGACTATACATAATTGATTATGTTTTCTTGCACATATCATTTTTAGAATACCTGTAAATTGTGCTCCATTGAAGATGTAAGTTTTATCCATAAGTATTCAAATCATTATAAATTTTGTTTATTTAAAAGCTTATACTTGTAAGTTAAATTTATTAATGTTTTTTCTTGTCATGACCAGCACAATTTTATTCATTTAAGTGACAATGAGCCATTAAAGATAATCTCCACTTGTTATAGATAAGAGTTACATAAAATATTAACAAGTCAAATATTCCCCATCCAATTGAATATACTTTCTAAACACCTCTTGGAAGTCATTAAATGTTAAAATCTCCATTCTTGGAAGAGATTGATGAATATCAGCAACAATTGACACCATTCTTCACTTTGAAAACTTCCATGACAATTAATCATGTCAATTGTTTAAACTAGTGCAAACCATCTTTCTTCTGTGATTCTAATTATGAAATAGTGTTAAAACATTATCATTCCATTTTGGCATGTATCAACTCTTGTGATGAATTTTCAATCCCAAAGAGTACACAGATATTATCTTGCCCAAAAAAATAGCCAAAGAATGTTCTTTATTAAAGGGTCTAAAAAATATAATAAAAGGAGACATTACGCAGATATGACAACACTGTTGCGGTGTTTCTTGCCATTGCGGACGGGTTTTAAATTTTGGGTAAACGGGTCAGGGTTTTCTGTTATGAAAACGGGCTAGAGTATAAATATTTTTTTTTGGGTATTTTTCTCATAACACAGTAAGGTTGAGAGAGAGAGTGAACGGGTCTATGGTTTTTCTACTTATTCTTGTTCTCTGGCTGATCCAGAGTGAGAGGTTGGGGAGTTTTTGATTGTGGATGATTCAATTCATTCCTAGTGTAATCACTTCTTTTATTTGAGAGCAAAGCATGTAAGTTTCTACTATTGACATTTGTTTAATTTAGTGAAACTTATCCCTCCCGTGGACGTAAATAAATTTTGACCGAACCACGTATATTGTGTTGTCGTTTATTTCTTTGGCTATTTCAGTTCTTGATAAATTTGTTGTTCGTCATAGACGATTTGTAAACTAATTTGTTACAGGTTTGATTTCTAAGAAGATCCGTAGTTTTGCTGTTGCAAAACCCAACAAAAACTAATAAAAAAAAAATACAAGACAAAATAATAAATCCATGCACAAAACCGGCAAAATAAGTCTAACATGGTGCCCACCCCGAAAGAACATGTTCAATAATTTCAACAAACATTGAAACTATTACTTTCTTGTCTACATTCAAATAGCAACTGATTTCTCCTATGCAAGGTGTGAACTAATAAGGATGAAAATATGCGTGAAATAATTTGGATTATTTGAGTCTTAGAACAGGATGAAAATATGCGTGAAATAATATGGATTATTTGAGTCTTAGAATATTACAATGTGCTTTTAGCTCATTTTTATTCCTTGTATTTTGCTTGCACTTTGTTGTATGGTCTTTTATTTTGGTATGATCGTTTTTTTCTTGAACCACAAGATTATTGCCACTATCTAAGATCACTCAACTTATTTTAGCAACTAATTCCATGTTCAAATACTATGTTGTTCTGGTGTTGAGTCATATATTACAACAAAAATGATAAAATGTTTAACAAATTAAGTCAATAGATAAGAAAATGTCATTTTTCAAGTGGTGTCACAATTATTGGTGCTTAAGTTTTAGTCATTTGTTCACGGTCATTGAATGACTTAAGTCACTTATACGTTTTTGGAAGTTACAATAAAAAAACTAATAATTTTTCAAATTAAAAAGAAATAAAAAAAAGGAAATCACATTTATCATCAAACAAAATGATCTAAAAGGTAAAAAACAACCAACTATACAACAATTTGTAACAATAAATCAAAAAATATCTCAAACTCTTACAACAAAATTAATCCAAATCCTATTCATCATCACTAAAACACTAGAAGCTACCCTCTATCAACCATCAATCAGCTCAGAGACACACATAATGAGGTTTCCAAAAGTGTAACAATAATAATATTACAAAGAAAGTAAATAAAAATCATCAACCTCCCGAGAGATGTGATTCAACCATAAATGATGTATCAAATGTTTGTTTGCTAGTTGAAGTTGATGGATACAAGTCTTCATTGATTTCTTCTCTATGAGGAAAGGTCAAGGACGAAATGGTTATCCCAAATGATGAGAGTTCCGGCATGATAACATGTTTCTCTAAATACTCCACCACTTGTCTCATAGTAGGCCTAGCCGACGGGTTCACATTCGAGCAAAGTAAACCGAGCTTCATTACCAATTCCGCCTCCTCAAAATCAAATTCACCGCCTAATTTTGGATCAACCGCATTAAAAATCAAACCCTTTAACATAAAACGGAACACCCATTCTATCAAAATGAACCGTTCTTCTTTCATCACAACTGGTTTCCTTCCACACGCAACTTCCAACAAAAATGCACCGAAAGCAAAGACATCAGTGGCTTCAGTCACCTTTCCTGTCCACATCTGTTCTGGGGCAAGATAACCCAATGTACCAACAACTTGGGTGGTATGAGGATCAGACCCGTGGTCATGTAATCGGGCCAACCCAAAATCACCCAATTTTCCATTTAATTCGTTGTCTAATAAGACATTACTAGCCTTAACGTCTCTATGGATAACAACTTGTTCCCATCCTTCGTGTAGATAGAAAAGACCCGAGGCTACACCTTTAATGATCATAAAACGCTGGCTCCAATTTAGAGTGAGATCTGGTCTGTTATAAAGTAGATTGTCTAGACTTCCGCCCGACATATACTCATATACCAATAATAACTCTTTTTTCCGTCGACAATATCCAATTAGTTGGACCAAATTACGGTGGCGAAGACGGCCAATGCTTACAATTTCCGCCACGAATTCTCTCATACCTTGCCATGATTCTTGAGACATTCTCTTCACTGCAACCTCCATTTTTGAACCTGGTAGAATCCCTTTGTATACTTGTCCAAATCCACCTGTACATAATTATATGTTAAAATTTAAAATTACCTTAAGTTATCTTCAAACTAAATTTAATATTCATACCCACATCTATATTTGTCCAAATATTAATATAAGGTTCAAATTAAGACTATCTTAATATCAAACAAATACTAGACTAATTCTAATAATATAAACATACTCTTTTTCTTTTTCTTTAGTTCATTCAAAACATTGGATATAGCGTCTTAATATAATACAAATTCATCTACTAAAATAATTGAACTAATCCGATCGACAATTACTCTTGAACTTGATCCTATATATTTATGTATGAAAGTATTCTACGCAAAAAAAACAAAGAAAGGAAGTAATTGTACCGGTACCCAACAATTCTTTGTCGCTAAATCCATTAGTGGCAATGTATGGATCTTTGTATTTGAATCGATGAGGCCCATAGTCGAGCTCCCAATCCTCCATTTCCTCCGCAAACTTTTTCTTTTTTTTTTAAATAGTAAATCATAGATGGTACTATAATGGTTATTAATAGAACAAAACCCAAAATTGAAGGCATCCCTATTATCAAAAACTTTCTTTCCGGAAACTTGGATGACTCTCTCGGAGGAGAATCTGTTGGAGGAGACAGGGATGGCTTTGTCGGAGGAGACAGGGGAGGCACTGTTGGAGGAATCATGGGTGGGATAGTATTATTATTTGTAGGAGTCTTTGGAAACAGAGAGAGATCAAGCTCGTTATCTTGTCCATTAACCTTGAAGCTCCAGCCAAGCAAATAATGTTGGTTAAAAAGCGTACCGGTTGCTGCTGCGAACCCGACATACATATTGGGATTTATGTACTGAGACAGGTCTTTACTTAGAGACAGAAGCGGTAGAGACGGTTTTCCCAGATTGATTGGGGCCACTGTTACGTTCATTTGTTTCTTAACACCATCATATTCGATCCAAACCTGCCTAGATTCATTGCTAATCAGGGTCAGGTTCTGAAATGTGCCGTTGTTTGCCAAGGAATACCCCACCGGCTTTGATATTACGGAGATAAGGCTGTCGATATCAATGCCAACATGATTGTTATTGATATCGTTAAATTCAGGGCTCAATACTGTGTCAAACTCGACAGCTATAACATGATTGGTGCCGTTAGTGTTCATATCCGTCAAGTTGAAAAGACCCATGAAACTGTTGGCAACTGATCCTGGCAATCCCGGTTGAGGAGCTATGACAAAGGAGATTCCATGACCACCGGTTTGGTTATCGGGTATTATCCCGAAAACAAAGGAAGTGGAGAAGGAGATGGCAGAGTCATTTGTTGAGTTCTTGAAAATGATCGGGTTTGGGTAAAATGCGTGCCCACTTGTCTGTTCTGTGCGGTTGGTTAGGAACAAAATCCCATCAGTATTATTCTCGGCATCACCATCCATGGTTAGGTTGGTGGATCGGAAACCATTGAAAGTGAAATCGGTGTTAGCTTGTGTGTCGATGATGGATGAGAGGCATACAATAACAGAGACTACTTGAAGAAGATCAAGAAGATACATTTTGTTTTTGTCTCGCAGTTGGATATTTTTTTTTGTTACTTTCTTAAAGCCAAAGCATCCTTAAACCGAACCACCCCACACAGACATTCCCCCAAACAAGATTTAATTCATATTATTGAATCCCTAATTAAAGATATTAAATGACGTTGAAAATCTGAATTATCCGTCGCTAATATTATTACCGACGAAATATAAAGTGTCGCAATACGTGCGTGGAGTAGGCAAAGATTTGGCGGCACTTATATTAGTATCGGTATAAATTATTTATGCGCCACTAATGTAATTTATTTATTATTAAATTTAAACGAATTTGTTTTATAACAAAGTAGTTTTAAATGGTTATAAAATATATTTTTAATATACGTGAAAGGTAAATAATGATTTTTTTTAACTTATAGCTATTCATAAAAAAAAATTCATTGTTTTGTTTCAATTAAGTGACAATTTTATTGGTGAAAAATTTGTGATCAAAGTGATCTTTTACCTTCTTCAACAACTTTCTCTGTGTTGCCTTTTTTTTACAATGTATTCATAATACATTATGAGAGATGAATTACTATGTAATTGTTTATTAGAGTATTGTGAAATCTCATAGATTTGGTCATCAATTACAAGCATGTTTATTTTAGTACAAGTGTACAACTAATAAAATGTAACATTCATCTCTTAGATATATTTTTGCTAAGTTTTATATGCTAGTTTCTTTATCGGGATTGTATGTTTTCCAGTGATTATATGAATTTGTTCTTCGTTTATTTCTTCTTCTTTCATCAATAGTTTCGGTAATTTTTCTAATATTTTATCCGCCCTAGTACTCTTTAGACTAACTATTTTAGATAGGTAAAATTAAAATTTATATAAGCAATAACATCGCCATTAAAATTCTAATTGTTTGACACGTCATCATTCACAAATAGGACATTTTAGATTTTTTTTTTTTTCTGTCCTATGGACCTTTCCAAAAGGCAAATTTTGATTTTTATAATATATTACTATTCAACTCATTATAAATTAATTTCTTTAAAAAGCTTATTCCTAAGTTCAATTTTTAATTTTTCTCTTGTCATGATAAGCACAATTTTAGTTAACACCTTTGCAAGACATTGAAGGTTTAAATCTCCATCGTTTCAAGAGAATGATAGATAACATTTGACATCATACATCAAATCATTCTACAACTAGATCATTTTTAACTCAACTTGGAGAAAAAAGACATTTTATTTTTCAAACACACGCAAACATGTAGGGTTTCCAGATGATGCGGTGCGAGTCGAAGAGGCGTTTATGCGAAAGTTGTAGCATCCGAAAATATCTCGCAAGTGTCAGATTTCGACGATTGCCTAGTGTTTTTCGGGTGGAAACGTGGTGCTGTGAAGAAGTCATGGCTTTGCCATGAGGTATGATGGTTTAAGGCCATCTGACGACGTTTAGGGGCTCAAAATCGCATTTTTATTAGTTTCGGGTGTTTTTTGCAATTTATTAAAAGTTGTTTATTTCTTTTGCAAGCTAGGGTTTGAGTATTTAAAGAATCTTAAAACACTTTGTTATGGGAAGATTATTAATCAGAAAACGAGGTTTCCTCAATATCTATCAACGTTCGGTATTCGTAAGAATCAACGAATCTTGATAAAGGTTCATCCTAGCCACGCACGCTGCATCAGTTGGTATCAGTTTCCAGTCGACCCTGAGGTATGCCGCCCCGAAGACAGCCGCGCAACCCTACCCCTGGTGCTGATGATGGTGACCTTGCTGAGTTGCGACGTGAAAACGCTGAGTTTCGCCGTGATAACGACGATTTGAGGCGGCAGGTTGAATTGTTGACGCAACGGATGGATGCATCTATGCACATGCACCACCCTGAAGATGATGTTACGATGACAGATGAAAACCCTCTCGGTGGTCTTCGGAATCGATCCCCTGAACGCCCCAATCATCGCTGGGAGCAGGCTTTCAGGGTGGACATTCCTAAGTTCGATGGTAGTCTACCACCGGAAGAGTTTATTGATTGGCTTTCTCAGGTTGAAGAGATTCTGGATTTCAAGAAAGTTCCTGCAGATCGTCGTGTACCCCTTGTTACGATCCGCTTACATGGTCGTGCACAAGCATGGTGGCAGCAGTTGAAACAGACACGTGTTCGTCATGGTAAGGCAAAGCTCACGAATTGGGACAAATTCAGGAAGCATATTAGGGCTGCGTTTCTACCATATAATTACGAACGTAACCTGTACCAGCGGTTCCAGAATCTTCGTCAGGGTTCTCGTTCCGTGGATGACTATTCCACTGAGTTTTACACCTTTGTGGCTCGTGTTGACCTGTCTGAGTCCCCTCTCCAGTTGGTTTCTCGCTATATTGGTGGCCTTCGCCTCCAGTTGCAGGATATTTTGAATATGTTTGATTCCTTGACTGTTTCTGAGGCACATCAGCGTGCTTCACAGGCTGAGAAACAGCTAGCCAGGCGCGGTTCGGGTAGCTTTGGAAAACAGGTTGTCCCCACTAGTGGCATTGGTTCTTCTTCCCAGCCGGCCCATCCCACCCCAGCCCCCCCTCGCAGCACTACAGCCCCCCCGCAGGGACGTCCCGGTGGCTTGCGTTGTTTCAATTGTGGTGAAGTTGGCCATCGCCAAGCAGAGTGTCGCAACCCAAAGTCCACCAATCGTGGTCTTTTTACTGAGGTGGATGATCCTGACTCTGCTCTTCCTTCAGATTCAGCCCCAGTGTATGATGTTTATGATGATGAGGCAGCGGAGGAGTATGTTTCTGGTGATGTTGGCCCCCTTTTGGTGATTCGTCGATCATGTTTAACCCCTCGTGCTCCTGACAACGAGTGGTTACGCAATAATCTGTTCCATTCCACTTGTACCATCGGTGGCAAAGTTTGCACCTTCATCATTGATGTTGGGAGTTGTGAGAATGTGATTTCTGAGGTTGCAGTTTCGAAGCTGGGTCTGTCCACTGAACCTCACCCCAAGCCTTATCGCCTGTCCTGGCTGAGTCAAGATTGTGTTGATGCCAAATCAGCCCAAGAAGGGTGCTGCCCCCACTCATCATGCGTCCCCCCTGCCACCTTGTTGTCTCGGGGTCCTTTTCAGACCGCCATGGTTGAATCTGGCATGGTGTTTGCTCTATTTTGTTCGCTGATTACCTGTGGTGCTAGTTCTGAGGTTCCTATTCTAGTGCAGCCGCTGTTACAGGAGTTTGCAGATGTTTTTCCTGAGAATCTGCCTTGTGCCTTGCCTCCTTTGCGTGATATCCAACATCACATTGACTTGGTTCCAGGTGCTGCCCTACCCAACCGTCCTCATTACCGCATGAGTCCCAAAGAACATGACGAGTTGCGTAGACAGGTGGAGGACTTGCTGGCTAAGGGACACATTCGAGAGAGCCTTAGTCCCTGTGCTGTCCCGGCCCTTCTTACCCCAAAAAAGGATGGGTCTTGGCGTATGTGCATTGATAGTCGTGCTATCAACAAGATTACAGTGCGTTATCGGTTTCCTATTCCCCGGTTGGATGACTTGTTGGATCAGTTGGGTGGTGCTTCTGTGTTTAGCAAACTGGATTTTGTCCTTGGGCTGCCACGTACCCAGCGTGGTTCTGATTCGATTTTTGTGGTGGTTGACCGATTCTCGAAGATGGTTCATTTCATTCCCTGCAAGAAAACCTCTGATGCTGTGGCTGTTGCACAGCTTTATTTCAGGGATGTGTATCGCCTTCATGGACTTCCTGCCTCCATAGTTTCTGATCGGGACAATCGCTTTGTGAGTCACTTTTGGAGGAGTCTTTGGCGTTTGGTTAATACTCAGCTGAATTTTAGCAGTGCCTATCACCCGCAAAATGATGGCCAAACTGAAGTTGTTAATAGGTCTTTGGGGAACCTTCTGCGCAGTTTAGTTGGGGATCATCCTAAGGCTTGGGATCTGAAGCTGCCTCAGGCCGAGTTTGCTCACAATCATGCTGTTAATCGCTCCACTGGTTTTAGTCCTTTCCATGTGATTTACGGGCTGTCTCCGCGTGCTCCTCTTGATTTGTTAGCGCTACCCAGCAAGGTGCGTCCTCATTCCACTGCTGCGGATTTTGTTAGTCAGTTGGCTCAGGTTCATCAGACCACTCATGACTGCTTGGTTGCTGCTACTGCCAAGTACAAGGAGAAGGCTGATTCGAGAAGGCGTGCTGTTGATTTTGAAGTTGGTGACTTTGTGTGGGCTATTCTGACTAAGGATCATTTTCCAGCTCATGAATATAGCAAGCTTGCTGCTAAGAAGATTGGTCCTGTTGAGATTGTGGAGAAGATCAACCCCAATGCTTATCGTTTACGCCTTCCCAACCATGTGCGTACCTCTGATGTGTTCAATGTGAAGCATCTTGTTCCTTTTGTGGGTGAGTCTTCTTCTGATGAGGATGATGCGGTTCCAGATTCGAGGACGAATCTTTTCTACCCTGGGGGGAATGATGCGGTGCGAGTCGAAGAGGCGTTTATGCGAAAGTTGTAGCATCCGAAAATATCTCGCAAGTGTCAGATTTCGACGATTGCCTAGTGTTTTTCGGGTGGAAACGTGGTGCTGTGAAGAAGTCATGGCTTTGCCATGAGGTATGATGGTTTAAGGCCATCTGACGACGTTTAGGGGCTCAAAATCGCATTTTTATTAGTTTCGGGTGTTTTTTGCAATTTATTAAAGTTGTTTATTTCTTTTGCAAGCTAGGGTTTGAGTATTTAAAGAATCTTAAAACACTTTGTTATGGGAAGATTATTAATCAGAAAACGAGGTTTCCTCAATATCTATCAACGTTCGGTATTCGTAAGAATCAACGAATCTTGATAAAGGTTCATCCTAGCCACGCACGCTGCATCACCAGATCAATCAACATCAGCAAACTAGTTTTTGGATGCTAAATGTTACTTCCCCCGACGCTTAAATATTGTCGCATATTAAGCGTCAGAAAATATACAAGAATGTTTACTTCCCGCAAGCCTTTATTATTTTTCTTAGACACCTAGAAATTATAAATATTTACCCAGAAATCTACTTGTATTATTATAACACTTTCTGAGATTCGTTCCGGAGAATCAGTAAAGTCTGTTGTGGGGAATTAATTGTTCTTTTCGAGAATTTACGAACTCGATTAAGTATTAATTTTTATTTTCATGATTTGTCGTTGTGCTTAATCGATTTTTATTATTCTTAATATACATCAACTTTAAAAAAATCATAAATACTTACTAGAAACAGGGAAATCCTCTTTTGTTTTTGTTAGCTCTGGTTTTTCTAATGTCTAACAACTCTTTCGAATATAAATCTTCTATTTTCGAAATAATATTCCTATGTCAATCTTGATTTTCATGGTCATTCCTTCAATTCGTTCTCTCCTTCTCATGTGTACAAGGACAGTCGAATTGGTGATAAATTTATTTGTTAGAAATTTTTTAGGATTTTTAAAGGGCATTCTCGATGGAGTCTTAAACCTATTAGGTTGCCAAGTACCATTAACAATTAATCTTTTCTAAACCTTCATCTCTCTTAAGTTAATGCAGAATAACTAGAATTTATTGGTATTAGCTAAATGATGAAGACTTATAACTTAATGGTATATCATAAAAACTCACCTGTATTACTTACAAAAAAAAATGATTGATACTAGCTAAATTTTTCTATGAATATTAAAAAGACTAAGCTCTTGTTCAAGTCTACAATAGAAAAATGCTTCTTGTTAGAAAGAAAAAAAAGATGGCTGCCTTGAAACTTACTATAAACATAAGTGGGGAAATCCCTTGCCCAAGCATCCCAAAAGGAAAAAAAATCTGTAAATGAGCTAAAGTTATTTGAATTAGTCGTTTGAAAATAGATATTATAAATCAAGATCAAGGAAAATTGCTAAATTATTACCCAACATGTATAATGCTAATGTCTTTCAAGCTAATTATTTTCTTACAAATATTTCAATTTAAATATTTGACAAGTAAACCTGAATTCCACCATTTACTAGTTAATGAAAATTAATACTTAGATTTTCATTATAAACCTACACTTAAAAATAAGATTATGCCGGAGATTACCAATGAATTCATCTTGATTTCAGTTGAGTTATAGTTTGTTGAATTGCTTGCAAAGTTTGTGTTTGATTTCAGATACAGTGAATTTTCTTACTTAAAATAATAATATAATAATATATTATTGTCAAAGCATATAGGTATATAGATTTGGCCATAAAAGTCAGTGAGTTCATGAATTTGAATTTATTAGAAGATAAGTTAAAGTTCTATTTGGTCCACCTAAGAAGTTAACTTAAGGCTAGTTAAAATCATATTCAAACATAAATTTATCAATATTCTCATTAAAATAATAAATAAAAATTTCTTTTAACAAATATTTCTTTTATCATAATATATTAATATTTTTATGCCTTTCAACTTAAAAAAAAAAAATCTATATACTTAAAATTATCATCTATCAACTTGAAAATGTTTATACTTAGTTTATTTACTCAAATTTATTTATTTATATTCTCGTAAATATATTATATATATATATATATATTATATATATATATATATATATATATATATATATAATATTCAAATTTTTAATTGATAACGCTACATAGATTTGATTAAACTTATACGGTCATTTTTTAATTTTGTATATTTGTAATAATATTTAATAAATAATATTATAATTATTATAATCTTGTTATATATATATATTATAATATTAATCCTTTTAATTGTTTTTAAAATAGTTTTATAAATTATTAATAATATAACTAACTATTTAATTATATATTTATAAATTTAATGTTTTTATTTAAATTAATTTGAATTTCTTATTAACTTTTAAATATTAATAAATTACTTTGTAACCCCCGGAAAAAAAAAAACCTATTACGCTAGGTTCCGTGAAAAGCCCGAATTTTGAGAAATTTAACCTTAATTTGCGTGTCAGGAATTTTATTTTAAGATAAAACATTATTTTTAAAAATATGTTATTTATTTTTGAAAACTTTTTAAAATTAATTAAAAATAATTAATTTTGAGGTTGAATTTTAAATAATCCGAAAATTTATAATAATCAAATCACAATTTGATTTCTCAAGAAATCATTTAGTTTAAATTAATTAAACATAATTAATTTAAAACATTATTTATTTTGAAACAGAGTCATTAATTGATTTCTGAAAATCAATACAAGTTTGCATATGTATAAAAACATATTGACTAGAGTGTTCTTTTAACTCGTAGTTTGGTGATACTTGATAAAAGACTTTCGCACTTTATCCTCCATACACGTTTAAAATATAGTGTCTACTTATAAATTTAGCTTTTAAAAATCGATAGTATAACGTTTGAGTTTTTAACCGATTATTCTTCCGGTCCTAGTCATTCTTTTAAGTTTTAGCGTTATTTCAAATATTGAAACAACAATATTTATAATGATGGTACCTGTTGCGAATGATAACTAGGGAAGAAATACCTAAAGAATATCAGTCATTTTTAAATGCATTAGGGTTTATAAATAAACGTCAAACTAGCCTTTGTCGAAAATATTTTGTGGAAATATCCCAAAAATATTTAAAAATACATTTATAATTTTTGGGGATTTTTAGATAATGATTTGGAGTCCTAAAATTATAAAAATAATTTTAAATTTTGAAAAGTGAAACTATACACGCCTTTGGACCGGAGTCCTAAGCCTAGAGTTCAATTTTATCGGTCGAGGTCAAAGACACTCGGTCTTAGTCGAGGCTCAGGATCTTCGATCTAAGTACCGAAGTCCCTCGGTCGATGTGCTAAGAACTCTCGGTCCTTGGTTGTTCTTACCGGTCTATGTATATAAACATATTGGTCTTAGGTTAGCTCGGGGCTAAGTTTCTCATTCGAGGTGTATAAACCTCTCGGTCTTGGGCTAGCTTTAGGCTTAGTCCCCCGGTCTTAGGTGCGGGAGCTCTCGGTCCTAAGCTTGGGATTCTCAGTCTCAAGGTCAGATCTCTCTTTCCTAGGGTTTGGGATTCTCGGTCCTAGGGTGGGATTCTTGGTCCCAAGATTGAACCCCTCAATCCTATGTGAGAATCTTCGGTTGGATCTCTCGGTCATAACTCAAGAACATTGGTCGGACATCTCGATCCTAGCTCAAGAACATCGGTCTTAGGTATTGATCATAGGTTCAAATTTCTCGGTCTTAGGTTTGAGACCGAACAAGCTTCGGTCCTCAAGAAAAACAATGTTCAATTTTTTAATTTTTTTTAGCTTGAATTTTTTGATCCAAGAGTTTGGGTAGCTTTACAAAGCTCTTAGGAACATGTTGATCATCATCTTAAAATATCAATCGCCCTGGATTATGATCAATTTGTTTAAAACATTTTGTGATCAAAAATCGGGTTTTTTATATTAAAGCTATTTTGAAGTGTAAGGAGCTATCCAATAGATTTCTTATACTACATATACTTGATTGATACTAAAACAAGAACACTAGTTGTTCGTTTTGACCAAATCAAGAATTCAAAATTTTCAATTTATTTTGAAAATTTTGATTTTAATCAAACATGGTTGCGATGATCAAACATGATATAAACAATTTCCCAACATCATTATAATCATGTTGGGAAGCTTTCTAGGCTGTGATTCAACATAATTAAACCAAGAACAACAAACCCGTTTTTTTATTTTTAAAATTCAAATTTTGTTTTTTGTTATTTAGATCGATTGTTCGGTTCTATCCTATCTAGATAGTTTCTAAATTATCTGGAGATGAATTTTCAACCATAAAACACCATAAACAACAAGAATACAAGCTTATGTAATTTTAAATATAAAAATTTCAAATTCAAACTGTAAATATGAATTAGAGAGTGATTGGAATCTTACAAAGGATTGAAGAACACTCCTTAATCCTTAAGAAAAATTTCTAGATGCCCAGATCCAAGCTTTGAGGCCTCAAACAGGAAAATTCAAAAATCTGAAAACTTCAAGCTTTAATGGCGAATTTTTGATTTTCTTCGATTTAAAGGTTATGAGTTGGTTCTTTGGATTCAAAATGATTCAGGGGTGTATTTAAATTTATAATGTCCTTGAGTCGATGGAAGCTCCAAGTGAAATGAATCGGCCAAAATCCATTAATGGCTTTTGGTTATTCTTGGCTTAAGTCGCCTATTTTGATAGGGAGAAGTGATCACAAACGTAGGGTGATCATTTCAGGCTTTAAATGAGACGAAATGATGGACTAAAGAGGGAGTTTTAAAAAGAGAAGATGAACACGGATCTTCATCCTTATCCTCATGGCACCGCGATGAAGAAGACAACCGGAGGCCAAAATGAGGCTACTTCATGCGCATTTGGTGTTCCTTCTGCATTCGTCAACATCTAGGTGTTTCGTTAGAGTTCTGGATAACGGGGATAATTTCAAGTTAAAGAAGACAGTCCAGTTAGACGTCGTCTAACTCCTTTAGATGTGGTCTAAAGGAAGCGCAGTTAGACGCGATCTAACTCCTTTAGACGTGGTCTAAAGGGAAGAGCAGTTAGACGCGGTCCAACTCCTTTAGACGTGGTCTAAAGGAAAGCTCAATTAGACGTCGTCTAACTCCTTTAGACGTGGTGTAAAAGAAGCGCAGTTAGACGTCGTCTAACTCTTTTAGACATGGTCTAAAAGAAAGCGCAGTTAGACGCGGTCTAACTCCTTTAGACGTGGTCTAAAAGGAAGCGCGGTTAGACGCTGTCTAACTCCTTTAGACGTGGTCTAAAGGAAGCGCAATTAGACTTCGTTGAACTCCTTTAGACGTGGTCTAAAGGGAAGCGCGGTTAGATGTTGTCTAACTCCTTCTTAGACATCCAAAGAAGCGTCTAACTACGTTCTCACGCAGCTCATCTACAGTTACCGTTTTCAATAGTCTGACAAGCCATTTGATCTGAACGACTTAACAACTGCCACGTACATCAATATTCAAATTGCACATGATATTTTGTAAATTCATGTACAACATTCTATCAAAGGATATTCGGCGCATTACCTGTCTTGTACGACCACAATCTCAATGCTCAGTATGATGTACCTCGTACTATTGGCGGTTGTGCAACAAAAGGAGGACACGTTTCCTCAAAGAAGATTCGACTGTTGGTGTACTTCGACTGTTGGTGTACTTTAACTATAAATAGAAGCTCAATGACAACGGACGAACCGTTTGATCAATTTTCTTTACATATACCGGTCTTACAAGTTGTAAAAGCTCTCTGTCTGATTATCCAATCTCTCTTAAGCTTAAGAAAACATTACAAATTCTCTAGCTGTCATTCATTGTCCTTTCTGTGTAAAATCTCAGTGTTGTAAGTTGAACAGATGGTGTTCTGTTCAACAGAGTGTTAGCTAGATGTTCAGAAGCAGGCGATTGTTAAGTCCTATTGTTTTTAACTATGCTTGTATAGTGGTTCTAATAAAATCAAAGTCTTCTAGTGAATATCCTTTCAGCTGAGGAAGAAGGGGTGACGCGTGAGGGTTTACTCCGAACATCCATAAACAAATCATTTGTTCTTTACTTTCTGCCATTTTACATTCATCTGTCTGAAGCTTCAAATTTAACAAACAGTTTTCGCATTTGAACCTGTTCAAGAGTTTGTGATTTGTGAAGAATAAAAACATATTTTAACTTCTAACAGAGTTAAAATCAAACTAAAGTGTGTAAGCTGTTTATAATAGTCAGACCCCTATCTCTATTGTCAACACTGATCCTAACATGTGTTATCTTTGACATCTCCACTATGATATGATCTCATGAAGATTTTGTTAACATTTCCATAATAATACGATTTGATTGAAATTTCACCATTATGTGATTTCATACCTTTTTAAATTCAAAATATAATCGCACATATCTTTCTTCTTTTCTTTTACCTAACATTGATGCGCACCAAATTGTGCTTCAAAAACATAAGCCCAATTTCACACCCATCAATTTGGTTAGGAAGACTTGTCTTATCAAAATATGTTTATTTATATTGAAGTCTGCAACTAATAAAATGTTGATAACATTCCACTCTTAGATAACTTACTCTTAGATAACTTTGTTGTTGTTAAGTTGTATATGTCTGATTGTGAATACACTTTAAAAGTGTGACCCATGATATGGAACACTTTTAAATGTTTTGGATTTGGCATAAAAAAATATGAGAAAAACACTTTTAATTATGTTTTACCGACACTACAATCTATGTCAACTATGAATGTAAGATTAAGCTTCAGTGATTTCTTTAAAGATGTTTTTAAGCATATGTAAAAATCTGAATTGTTGTAGTGTTTGCAATATCCGGTTACTAGTAAAAGAAATATATATATATATATATTAAAAAGAATTGTATTTTAATATTTTAGTTGATAATTTGATTAATTTGTAAAAATATAATAAAATAAGATTATTAGAAATTAAACCCAAATTCATCAACTAGTAATTTCATCCCCTAATGTCCTCTACCTCAAAGTGACTCAAGCCTAGAGAGACTGGAAACAGAATAGGATATTTGATATGAAATTTTTATTATTATTATATATTAATATATTTTAAATATTTAGAAAAAAAAAATGTCAACTTCTTCGTCATCAACCCGTCAACATTTTTTTAAATATACCAAAATTTATTTAAAAAAACTCTACCGACATAGCTCCTAAGACTTAAAACTAGGATTGTGTGAAGCATTTTAGATGAATTCATCTTAGATTTCAGTTTGTTGGGTTACTTGGTAAGTTTGTGTTTGATTTCAAATTGCTCATTGTTGTCTCCTCTCTTAAACTTTGAATTTTCTTGCTTAAGGAAATAATAATAATAATAATAATAATAATAATAATAATAATAAATCATTTTCAAAGCATAGATCAATTCAAATTATCTTTTTTTAAGAGACTTAGCTCATATAGGTAGTATAGATTTGGCCATAAAAGTCGGTCAATTCCTGAATCTGAACTCAATAGAAGTATAAGTTACTTGTACTTGGCCCTACCTAATAAGCCAACTTGACTTTCAAAGAACAAGAAATGACAAGTTTGTATTTTATTTTAAATTCAATTCTAATCAAAATTATTTTAAATTAATTATATTACTTAATTCATTAATTAAAATAATTTTATTTTATCATTATATATTAATACATTATAATTTATTTTACTACAAACAAAAATTAAATTAAATTACCTCTTAAAAATCATTGTCACTCAATATTGTTTTAAATAAATTAATATTTATTTAAATAAGTAGAAACATATATATTAATATCTCCTAGCTAACATAGACGCCTTCTCTGACTTATTTCACCATCTAGATTCCAGCACTCTCGTGGGCCAAGCTTAAGTTATTAAGTCAAAGTCATTTCATTCATAGCCAAAAAAAAAATCATTTTAAAACACTTTTTTATTTTATTTTATAAAATTAAATATATAATTATTTCATTCATTTAAATATTTTTTTCAAATATCACAGTATTCTAATGAAAACATTTAAGAATAAGTTAGAATTTTTATTAATCCATCCCAAGCTACAAACACCTGTAAAAAAAAAAACCTAATTAAAAGAAAAAATAAAAAGACTTCAAATAAAAACTGAGGATTTATTTACCTTGTAAAATCAAGAGGTAGAACCGACCAGATTGAAAGGTTATTCTTTATTTAATTTTTTTTATCTCGTCTGGCCTGGGTTGGGTCAGGGCTTCGCGCACGGGTGCGCTTGACTAACCCACTGGCTCTACCGCTGACCCTGTCGCCTGGCCGTCTGCAGGACACAGTGGTCAGCGTTGGTTCGGTTTTCATTTCTTAAAAATAAAAACATTAATAATTTATATATATATATATTTTTTTGTCTCGTTTAACTATTTTAAAATCTTTAACTATTTTAAAATCTGATTGATCCAAAATAATTATTTACTTTAAATCTCGCTTGGGATAAATCTGTATAAGAATTTTTAAAAATAATTAATCAGCTAGAATTATATAAAATTATAAAATTGAAGAATTAAAAATAAGTGTTTACAAATATTCCATCTAAATTCTTCAAGAATTTAAAAAAATAACAATTCTATCTGGGTTGGTATATAGATTCATTTGCTAGTAGTGACAATATTCTTCCAATGCCATATATTATAGAGTCTAAACATTTTTTGTTCACCAATCTTTATTTAAATATTTACGTATACAGAAACACTATAGAAAAAAAAACATCATCTGCCTCCAGAGAGATGCGATCCAGCCATAGATGTAGAAAACGCCTTGTTCATTAATGAAGACGAATACGACATTGAGAAATCTTCGAACCCTTGTTTGTGAGCAAACGACAAGGCCTCGGCCGATATTCCAAGCGAAGAGATATCCGGCAATGGAATATCGCCTTCTAAAAACTGCACCACTTGCCTCATAGTCGGTCTAGAGTATTGGTTCGTATTTGAACAAAGCAAACCAAGCTTCATAACCATTTCCACTTCTTGGGCGTCAAATACACCACCTAAATTTGGATCAACCGCATTAAAAATCAAACCCTTTGACCAAAAACAAAAAATCCAATCAACCAAAATGAATTCATTATCTTTCAATCCAATTGGCCTCTTTCCACTGGCAACTTCCAACAAAAATGCACCAAACGAATACACGTCGGTGGCTGGCGTGGCTTTCCCGGTTCTCGTATGTTCGGGGGCAAGATAACCTATTGTACCAACCACATGTGTAGTACGTGGATCAGTCCCGTGGTCATATAACCTAGACAAACCAAAATCACCCAATTTCGCATTTAATTCGCTGTCTAATAAGACATTACTCGCCTTAACATCTCTGTGAATAACAACTTGTTCCCATTCCTCATGCAAGTAGAGAAGTCCGGCTGCTACTCCTTTAATGACACGAAAACGTTGCCTCCAATTTAGAGTGCACCCTGGCTCATCATAAAGCAACTTGTCTAAGCTTCCGTTAGACATGTAATCATAAACTAATAATAGTTCATTTTTTCGACGACAATATCCAAGGAGCTGGACCAAGTTACGGTGACGAAGACGACCTATGCTGACTATTTCCGCCACGAATTCCCTCATCCCTTGCCTTGATTGATGAGAAACTCTCTTGACTGCAATATCCATTTTTGAACTTGATAGAACTCCTTTATAAACCTGCCCAAATCCACCTTTACAATAATATATACATGTGAGCTTCATAATAATTAACTTGTGTTCTAATGAATTAATTACATGTAAAATTTTGTCCATTATCCTGCCCAATAAAAAAATAAGTTTATAAGTTCTATGTTTTTGACATGTATCCAAAGACAACTACTCCCCAATACAAACAAAAATAAGTTTGTAAGTTGTATGTTTTTGAATTTGTAATAAATCATGTCACGAATTATTTTGTATTGGGGAATAATTCTCTTTAGATATATACATGTCATGTCATCTTAATAGGGTGAGCAATAAATGAAAAAAAGTTTACTCTTTAAAAAAAAATTGTATACCTAAAAAAAAATCAATTTTTGCAATACTTTATTATTGTTGTATCAAAATTTGTGTAAAATAAAACAATATTTTTAATAACTTACCTGTACCCAACAATCCTTTTTCATTAAATCCCTTTGTGGCAAAGTATAAATCTTTGTATTTGAATCTGTGAGGTCCATAATCAAGCTCCCAATCTTCAATTTCTTCTGCAAATTTTCTTTTTCTTCTTACATAATAAACCACAGCTGATATAACAGCTGCTAGAACAAACATCAGAACAAAAGGCAACACCATTGTCAAATAATTAAACATCTTTTCCTGTCTATTAATCCGAGGTAGCTTTGGAAGCTTGAAACTATCAATCTCCTTAGCTTCACCATTCATTTTAAAGCTCCATCCCAACAAATAATGTGAAGTAGAAACCGACCCGGTTGATGATGCAAACCCGACATACATAATCGGGTTTATATACTGAGACAGATCTTTATCTAAAGAGAGAGTCGGTAGAGACGGTTTTCTCATTCGAATTGAACCCATTGTTACATTCATTTGTTTTTTTCCACCGTCATATTCGATCCAAACCCGCATAGCATTTCCGCTAATCAAGCTTAGATTTTGAAATCTACCGTCGTTTCCATAATACCCTGCTGGATACGACAACACCGAATCCAAACCGTTGATGTCGATTCCGACATGATTGTCGTTGATATCATTGAATTCCGTGCTCTGGATCGTGTCGAATTCGACAGCGATGATTTGGTTGGTTATGTTACCGTTATTGGATTCGTTGAATAGACCCAAGTATTGGCTCGGTAAGGCGTTTGGCAGGCTCGGTTGAGGAGCGATTACGAAGGAGATTCCGTGGCCACTTAGGGTCGGGTATTCGGGTATAATCCCGAAAACGAAGGAAGTGGAGAAGGAGATTGCGGACTCGTTTGGTGAGTTCTTGAAGGTGATTGGATTTGGGTAAAATGCGTAGCCTGATTTTTGTCTTGTTCCGTTTGTTAGGGCTAATAGACCATTGGGTTTGATCTCGGCTATACCTTTGAGGGTCAGGTCCGTTGATCGGAAGCCGGTGAAGATGAAATCGGGATTAGGGTTTGTGGCGTGGCATAGAAGTGGAGTGATTACAAGGAAAAGGAGAAGGTTTAGTAGAGACATTTTGTTATGTTTTTTCAAAAGCTTCATTCTTTGTGAAAGGAGAAGCATAATTCTGTTGAGTATGAGCATGGACATTCTTATGAAAACTCATTTTTTGTGGAGGGGAGAAATTGTTTTTTATTTTTGCTTTTAAAATGAATCTGCAGCCATCATTTATTAACCTGCTTATGTCATGTGGGTAGTGATGGACCATTTCTCTTCCCAAGAAAATTAGAGAAAATTATAGAGAAAACGATTGGTTGTTATTTTAAATAAATATTTGTATATATAAAAAGAAATATTTTGAGGTGATTCATCTTCAGTGAAGTTCAACCAGTCGGTTATCCAATTAAAATGTTTTGATTAATTCTGATTTTATTATTTATTTACAAATTGGTTAATAGACTAAGGAGATGCTTGGTACGTGGTTTTTGTACTCAAGAATGGAAAAGGGAATAAAATGAAGTGTTTGGTTGATGGGTTTCATTCCATAACATTGATTTGATTCCCGGATACTCAGGAATCATCCATTCCTCTCTAAATTGGGAGGAATGAATCTCATTCCCTTGTAATGTATTTTCTCTCCCATGATGTCCACTCTCCCACGTTCTCTCTCATAATTATAATTATAATATTATATATATTTTTCTTTTATAATTATATTAGACGTTCTTTTATAATTAAAATAATAATTTAATTTATTTATTGACATAAATTATTTTAATTAGAAATTATTTTAAATAATATAAAATTAATAAAATAAAATAATTATTTTAAAATAATTATAATAACTAATAATAAAAAATTATATAATCAATTTATATATTATATATTAATAATAAAATTATAATAAATTAATTAAAATATAAAAACTTAAAAATAAAATAACAATTTTATATAAAATAAATATTGAAAAAATATTAAAAAAGTTAGATATAAAATATTTTAATAAAAATATTTATTAAAAATATTATGTAATGTTATAGTATATATTATTAAATAAAATATTATATTTTATTTGATTAATTATTAATATATAATATTTTAAAAAATTTATCTTTATTAATAGATAATTTTTATTTATAAATAAAAAAATTGAATCATTCAATTATTTTTTATATGTATTTAAAATATATATATATATATAATTAATATAATAAAATATTAGATGTTTATATTTTATTAAATTAGAACACACTTCAATATTTTATATATTTTAAACAATTATAATATAAAAATAATAATATTTTGTATTTTTAATTAAATAAAATATAATAAAAAAATAAAAATATTAATTTAATTCAATTACAAAATAATATTAATAATTTCTCTCTAATAAATCTAAACATTATCAATGAAATAGAAATATCGGAATTAAAATATCCAAACACTATCAATGTTATTGAGAATGATTAATACTCATAACCAAACACTACACTTCTATCAATCATACCCATTCCCATTCCACTCATCTATCAATCCCATTCCTATTCCGATTCCCTTATTTGAACCAAGCGCCCCCTAATATCGATATCAGTTTTACTAGTTTTGAAATCATTGTTTCTAATCTGTACCGTTGGTTAATCGGTTTAACCGTGAACGTATAATTTAATTTTTTATATAAAGTATTAAACTTGTTAAATAATATTTTTTCAAATTTCTTGCACATATTTTTATGTTATTTTATATTTTTATTTATATTATAATATATTATATTATTGTTATAATATAATATAATATATTATAATAATATTTAATAGATATATTTAGAAATATTTTATAATACATTATATTATTCTAATATATTTCAGACAATTTTATACAAATTATAATTTAAAATTAAAATAAAAAATTAATATATATATATTATTAAATATTATTTATAATATATTTAATATTAAAAAATAACTAATATAAATATATATGATTAAATTATTATCGATTTACCGATTAAACCGCTAGAAAAAATAGTTCAACCGAAAACGAACCGTTTAACCGGTAAAAAACTAGTTAACTGAAATCATTAGAACCGGTTAACCAATAAACCGATAAAATGAAACCGATAAGCTATCGGTTCGGTTAGGTTATCAGTTTTTCAGGTTTTTTCACCGTCCTAGTTATCTTGTATAATTTTTTTAAGAAAATCTTAAGATTTTTCTTCAATATTTTTTTTTTTAATTCTACAATATTTTTATTACTCTTTTATCAATGACATTATTCATTTTTATTACTATTATTATTATTATTATTATTATTATTATTATTATTATTATTATTATTATTATTACATTTTATCAGACTCGAACAAAAGAACACAAAGGAAGGAATATCAACTCTTTTTTTGGTTGGTTATTCTAGAAGTGGAATCTTAACAAAAATATGTTATTAGTCCATATAATAATTAAATATTTATAATAATAACATGATATTAAAGTTTATTAATAATAAATAAATAACAATTAATGTATAATTTGAAAAAGGAGAAATAACAGAAACAAATTATCATGGCTCACACACAAAAGGAATAAGGGTTGCTTAAACCTAATCAAAGAAAAAGTATAAACAATTATTATTTATTAAACATGTTTGTATCAAAATCTTTTCAAATTTATAATAAAATAGTGAAATAGTATTTTTATTTTGACCTTATATGATGTCATAATATTACGGCATAAGTTAAAATGTGAATGAGAGATGCATAAAAGTAAGGCTTGGAAGAACAATATTGAGATGATAGATTTTTTGAGTTACTTTTTACTCTTTCTTAAATGATTTGAATTGATTTTCTTGGTTTATTGTGTTAATAACATGAATGTTGTGTATTATTCTCCTTTTCTTTTCTATAGCTGTTTGAGGTTTTATTCTTAACTATTTTACTTTAATATATTTATGTTGAAAATATGGAGTTGTGTATAGAGTAGAGTTAAAATAGAATGATGGTAGTGATAATTATGTATTAAATAAGCAAGACTATTAGATTTAATAAAAAATAATAATTCTTAATATCGGTAAACACTCAAAATTAACCTTTCAATTAATAATATTAAACTAATTATTTTAAATTATTTTTAAATAAATAAGATCAAAATAAATAACTTCATGACAAAAAAATCTATTTAAAACAATTAATGTATTAATTAATCAAATTAATTAAGAGTTAAAGTCAAAATAAAAAAATAAAATTATTTGATATAAATTTTATACTCATAATATCCCAAAATAGTTTTAGAAAAATTAAAGGATATAAATAAATAATTTTGATGAATTGTTGTATCTATTTTCTAAAGAGAATTATTTATTTAAATACTAAAAATATAAAAATAAAATAAATTGGTAAAATATTTACCATATTTATTTTAATATTTTGTGTATTTAAAAAGATCAAAATTAAATCAAAAGAGTGAAATAAAAATCAATTTCAAACAAACCCTTAAGGATTTAAAATAAAAATAAAATTGTGATCTTGTGTCAGTTGTGTGGCCGAAATCAAGAGAATCCCAGAACACGCCAAGACAATCAGATCAGCGCTGAATTTTCATCAAGCGCCTAGGAGAAGGTCGCGTAGCCGATTGTAGCTAAAGCAACACGTGCCCGGGCTGCATTGGAACGGCTAATGCCATGTTAGCTAGGACGCTAACGGAACGTCATACGCCATGTTAGCTTGGACGCTAACGGAACGCCATCGACTGACCGAACGCTAATGGATCGACAATGGAATGCCAAAAATAGACGAAACGACGTCGTTTTTGGTTCTGGTCTTCATTTCATCACGAAGCCACTAGGCTTCTTCAACCGACCTATGAGTAGTATAAATACCCTCCTCAAGTCATTCCGAAGCCAACCTACTAACATAGAAGCCTCAAATTGAAGAAAATCGAAATACTCCATTAAAGCTTCAAAGCTTCAGATTTTTTGAATTTTCTGTTTAAGACCTTCAAACTTAGATCTGTGCATCCAGAAAACTTTTCTAAGGATCAAGGAGTGTTCTCAAATCCTTGGTAATGTTTCAATCAACCTCTAATTCATACATATAGTTTGAATTTGAAATTTTTATATTTCAAATTGTATAAGCTTGTATGGTTGTTGTTCATGGTGTTTTATGGTTGAGAATTCATCCTTAGATTGTTTATAAACTATCTGGATATGATAGAACCGATTAATCGGTCTAAATAACAAAAACCCAAATTAAAATTTCAAAAATTAAAAAAACGGGTTTGTTATTCTTGGGTTAATTTGATCGAATCAAAGCCCAGAAAGCTTCTGAATATAATTGTAATGATATTGTGCAACTATTTAGATCATGTTTGATCCATCCCGATTGTGTATGTTCAAAATCAAAATTTTCAAAACAAAATAAAATTAGTTCTTAATTTATTCAAAATGAAAAGGTAGTGTTCTTGGTTAGGTACCAATCAAGTATATGTAATATAAGAAAGTTATTGGATAGCTTATTTAACTTCAAAATGACTTTTAAATCAAAAACTCAAATTTTGATCACAATTTGTTTTGAACAAGTTGATCATCATCCAAGTCGATTGATACCTTGAGATGATGTTCAACATGTTCTTGGGCGTTTTGTGAAGCTATTAAATCTCTTAGATTAAAGAATCAAAGATAAACAAAATGAATTTTAAAAATAGAATCCTTGTGTTCTTGAGGACCGAGACTTGTGAGCCTAGGACCGAGACCAAGGACCGATAAAAATAAACTAGGACCTATACTTAGGACCAATGTTCTTAAGCTAGGACCGAGAAATCTGACCGAGGATTCTCACCTAAGACCGATAAAGTTCGAACCTAGGACTAAGAGGTATGACCTGGGACCGAGACTCCTAGGACTCACGACTGAGAAATCCAAACATAGGACCAAGACTCCCAAGACCTAGGACCGAGAAGTCTAACCCTAGGACTAAGAATCTCATAATCAGGACTAAGACTCTCGAGACTAAGACTCTAGAGACTAAGGACCGAAGAACTTAGCCTAGAGCTAGCCCCAAACCGAGAGGTTTATAAACCTCGACTTATAAACCTAGACCGGTAAGATCAGCCAAGGACCGAGAGTCCTTAACACATCGACCAAGAGACTCTGGTAGTCAGACCGGGAGCTCTCGAGCCCAGACCGAGGGTCTCTAGACCCCGACCAATAATATCGGACACAAACCTTAGGACTCCGGTCCTAAGACTTGTTTGGTTCCACATTTAAAAATCCAAAATTATTTTTATAATTTTGGGACTCAAAATCATTTTTCTAAAAATACCAAAAAATTAGAAAATTCATTTTAAATATTTTGGGGTATTTCTACAAAATTATTTCAGTAAGAGCTTGTTTGGTGTTTATTTCTAAACCCTAATGCTTTTAAAAAATGACTGATATGCTTCAGGTATTTCCACACTAGTTATCAACCACAATAGGTACCAACATTTAAATATTGATGTTTCAATAATTTAAATAACGCCAAACCTAAAATCATGACTATGACCAAAAGAATAATTGGTTAAAACTCAAACGTTATACAATTTCAAAAGTCAACTTTATAAGTAGAAACCATTTTCAAATGGGTACGGAGGATGAAGCGCGAAAGACCTTTCCCGAATATCACAAAACTTTGAACCAAACAAAATTCTGGTGTAAAATACGTTTGTACACGTACATATTTTTATTGATTTTTCTAAAATAATTAACGAGTCTGTCTTTAAATAAATAATCTTTTTTTCATAAAACATCAAATCGTTATTTGATTATAGAAAATCCCCAAATTATTAAAATTTGAAAAAATTAAAAAGTTTACTTAATTGATTTTAAAAGTTGTTAGGTACTATTAAAATCATTTAAAATAATGTTTTATTTCAAAAAATTAATGATACGTAAAATAAATGATACGTAAAATAAATTGAAACCATCGAACCTTGAGTCACCCCGGACCCGCATTGCCACGTGTCCAGTGATGCGTGCTAATGCTACGGGATTTCCCGGGGTTACAATCTCATAATATTTTGGTGAATAATTTGTTGAACTAAATAAAATAACCTTTATTAATAAAATTAGAAAGATTCTCATGTGATACACACGATAAAATATAAATAAAAAAATTAATTAAAAAAATAATAATATGTATTCAAGGTTTAAAATTCTTAATTCATCACAAATACTATATTAAAATAAAAAATAGAATACTCTCATTCCACATTTTATTCATTTCAGTAAAATATTTTATCTTCTAACATATTTTTTTTTTAAATGAACCTCTATTCTCGTGACCTTACATTTTCAATTTGGTCAATCAAATATTTGATTCATATTATTAACATTTAGCATTCTGACCTCACACTTAAGTAATCAAATATTTGATTCATATTTGTTAACTACTTTCAATTGATACCGGCCTATTATCATTCGGCAAAGCACATCACAATCACACTTGGTTAAAGAGTTGTATTTGCTTTGTTAGGTTGCAAGTTCGAAACATACATATATCATTTTTAATTTTATTTTTAACCATTTTAAGTTTATGAGTGGGTCAACCCACAATCCGACCCAAATATCCATTACTCTCACATATAAATTCAAATTAATCATAACTCTCAACCTGACAATCCAGACTTATATTGTTAAAATATTCCGCGTACATTAAATTTGGTGTTGAATTTGAAATATAAAATCTTATTAGCCTAGTTAGTTAACAGGTTGTACTTGTTTTGTGTTTTGTTATGCTGAAAGTTCGAAACATACATATAGCATTTTTATTTTTTATTTTAATCGTTTTAAGTTTATGAGCGGATCAACCCACAATCTGACTCAAGTATTCATTTACTCTCACATATATATCCAAATTAATCACAGCTCTCGATCTGACAATCCAGACACTTTAAATTAAGCATCATTATTATTATTATTATTATTATATATATGTTAGTTAGTTAAAAAGTTGAGCTTATATTTTAAAAATGTCACGCGTTCATCAAATTTGATGTTGAATTTAAAATATAAAATTTTATTAGTCTAGTTGGTTAAGGGTTGTATTTGTTTTGTTAGGTTACAAGTTTGAAACATACCTATAGTATTTTTAATTTTATTTTTAACTGTTTTAAGTTTATGAGCAAATTAACCCATAATCCGACTCAATTATCCATTTATTCTCATATATATTCAAATTAATTACAACTCTCAACTCGACAATCCGGACACTTTAAAATTATATATATATATATATATATATATATATATATATATATATATATATATATTAAATTACTTCAATAATTAATTCTATTAACAAAATAAAAATGAAATCATATGGATTTCAACACACCTATACGTAAACTTTACGAATAAATAATTTTATTTTATTCTAAAAATGTGATTTAATTCTTTAATTTTCTAAAAAAAAAATTATAATTTACATCTCTAACTATATAAAAATTCACATTTATACCTTCGTTTTATTCATAATTTTTTCTTAATGTTTGTAAGCCCACTACAAAAAAAAAATATTTAAGCTCACTCCAACTCTAATTTATAGATGTATCCTTTGGTGATCTTAATTAAAGAATTTAGAGTTAGAAGAAAAAATAATATCTTGTATCTCTTCTAGCTATGATCCATACAAGGGACATTTCCTTGTAACTCACATTTTTTTTTATATATAGATTTACGCATATGGATATGCGTAAAATTTGTCAATGAATTCGATCGAACCCAAGGTCTCAGAGAGGTTGGGATATTCATCTCTAATTACCGCTAGAGAGGATAATTTTATATATTGTAGATGATTTTTCAGATCCAACAATAAAATTATCTTAATCAAGTTTTTCAACAAATAAATAAATAAAGGAGTTATAGTTCCAATTTCAAATTTATTTCACATCATTCAAACAAAAGTTTAATGAAGTTTAGGATACAAATATGGTGTGAAATGTGAAATATGTGATTTGACTATGATATACTAAAAGATGAAACCTTCAAACACTCCATCTTAACTATATTATAATTTGTATTTTTAAATGTCCATGCAATAAAAGTAATCTTTTAATCACAATACAAACACATAAGATGAAAAAAAAACATTAAAAGAGTGTGACACCATAATTTTCCAGGGTAAACATCTAATCATTTATGTTATTATGAAATTTGGACATTTAACCTATTATTAAACAATTTTCTTTGGTCTGCATACAAACTAATTTTTAATTTTAAAACGTTTTCAGTTGAAAGAAAATGATCGCGTTAATTTTAAATATTAAGAAAAACAATATATAAAATAGTACAATAAAATTAAATATCATCCCAAAGAAAATACAACAAAGGATTAATTTCTATCCCCACCAAATTAAATGGGATTGAAAATGTTATCCATATATCCCTATCATATGTGGGGGCATAACTATAGTCTAAGCTGGAAAATTCGTCGCGTGGTTTGAATATAAATCAACCATATTGAGTAAAAAATCTTTCATTTTGATATTATTTAAAATACAATATACCAAATTGAGGGTGTTGACAGGTACATATAAAACTAACCTCCATAATAGATAGGGTTACAATAATCAAAATTATTATTATTAATTTTTTTGATTTTGATGTTTGCTCTAATTTATTTATTTTTTTGATTTTGATGTTTGCTCTAATTTATTTATTATTTTTATATATTTTGTTGTTTAAATGACCCGTTTTTATGAATAACAAATTTAAGTTTTGAAAAATTCTTTTTTACAAAGTGAGATTTATTTATTTTATTTATTTTATTTTTGTAAAAACAACAGCTAATTTACCATTTTATTAAAAATTTCAAAATGGAAGAAAAAAACGGACATAGTTCATTACTTTATTCTAACCACCTAAAATAATCTATATTCAAAAATCAAAAAAACAATTCATATGAATTACAAGCCATCGCACTTGTGATTTTTTATTTATTAATTTTGCCTCATAAATAACACAAATATCTTATCGAATATAGTTAACCAATACAAATCAAGTTTGTAACATTATTTATAACAATATCTCTAAATTATAACTACAACATTAAAATCCCAACAAAGTAAAACAAGCTAAAGTAAAACAAATCATATAAGCTAAATTCATCTCTCTTAGTATTAATATTCATCTTTCTTTGATCATAGTTCATATTATTTGGAAATGTATTTCTCTTTTCTATTAATATTTATTATTTGTTCATTTATTTTCATTTGATTTATTTAGATAACTAACATCATCCAACATTATAGCTTAGTCAATAAGACCACTTAATTCACCAATGGGTTCATAGTTAGTTAATCAGATATTTTTAAAAGAACAAAAGTCATAAGTTTGATTCTCACTTAAAACACTTTAAATTAAAGGGAAGATAATAAATATGATAGTTAATGCTAAGCTAGCTTCATACTTTACAAAAAAAAAAAAAAATGACTATATATATATTTTTTTATTTTCTTAACTCATTAATTAGGTAAGATAACTCAATCAAATCAAATCAAATCGCTTAAATTTGATTTTAAAGGTCACATTTAAGTAAAGTAAGAGACCTACTAACTTGTTTGAAATAAATTTTGATTTTAAAATACATAGACAAAAAATAAATAAATAATATTCTTAAATTTTAAACTTTATATAAAACTGATAAGATATGAATCAGGTACATCTCATCCCCTATTTTCCAATAACTCTGATTTGTTTTACAATTAATTGCCAAAAACTAAACTACATGTAATGTTCGAGTAGAGTCTCCCTTGAGACGACTTATAGGGTATTCTAGTTTTGTGATGACTTCTATCATTTGGTTCAACAATTTCAAATAAATTATTAGCCTATCATAATTACTCATTGAATATTCAACTACTTGAGACATATTTAAAAAAAAAAAAATTAAGCCAGCCCAAAATATATGCCGTCTTAATAATCACTATTCCATTAATAGATTTTTAATATAAGATTCAAAACATGAGAGTTGTTTTCATCCAGCTGGTTCTGTCCAGAGGATCCCTGTTTTCATTCACATTGAGGGGCAAAAGAATAATTTTTTTTAAATGACCTTTTTTTCCTCATTCGTAATTACTAATCAAGTCTTGCAAGGCATTATCACACTATTAATGAGATTTTTCAATTTTTATTTGATGATTCAATTTATTGATAGTTTACTGTGGCATCTAAGGTATGGCGGGATGGGCTAAAGCCCACCAAAAACAAAATTGATCTTTTTTTGTTATGTTAAAATTTTGGTCGTAACTCTCATTTTTAAAATAAGTTAATTTAATATTTAATTTTTTAATTCTCAAAAATAGAAGAAAAAAAAAAAAAATGTGGTGGAAGGAACTTATTGTTGTTTTTGGCACAATTAGAATCCCACATCGGAAGATAATGGGAGTGAAAGAAGTTTCTTAGTATATAAAAGAAACTATATTCACAATTAGCATAAATCCCACATCGGAAGATGATGGGAGTTGGGGAAGTTTCTTAGTGTATAAAAGAAACTCTCCCCTCTTTGGTTTATTGCACCCAAATTTGTATCTCTTCTTCCTTATTAATTGATAGCCTTAGTGCTCGGAGACGTAGGCAACATTTTGGCCGAACTCCGTTATCAAATTCTGTTAGTGTGCTCATTATTTTATTTTCTTCTTTTGTGGTTCTGTCAGGGTTTTCCCCAACAAGTGGTATCAGAGCCGAAGGTTCGTCCTTGGCATGGTGGAGTCTTCAAAAGGGGCGTCAACTCCTTCGTCATCCTGGACGAGGACACCGATGTCGAACTTGAAGTTTGCGGTGGAGATCTTTGATGGAACTGGGCATTTCGGCATGTGGCAAGGTGAGGTTCTAGATTGTCTTTTTCAGCAGGGTCTAGATGTTGCTATTGAGGTCGGAAAGCCAGATGGTATAGAAGAAAAAGAGTGGAGTATCATGAATCGGTTGGCGTGCGGAACAATTCGGTCGTGCCTGTCCAGAGAGCAGAAGTATGCTGTGAAGAATGAAACTTCTGCACAGAAGCTGTGGCAAGCATTGGAGGACAAGTTTCTGAAGAAGAGTGGTCAGAATAAGCTCCTTATGAAGAAGCGATTGTTCCGGTTTGAATATCAATCAGGTACTACAATGAATGAGCATATAACTAAGTTTAATCAGTTAGTAGCGGATTTGTTAAACCTTGACGTTAGGTTTGAGGATGAAGATTTGGCTTTGATGTTGCTATCGTCCCTTCCTGATGAATTTGAACACTTAGAAACAACGTTACTTCATGGGAAGGGAAATGTTTCTTTTGATGCTGTAAGTTCTGGTTTATATAGTCATGAATTGAGAAAGCAGGACAAAAGGAAAAACAAAGTAGGTACAGCAGATGAAGCATTGATGGTCAGGGGCCGTCAGCAGAGCAAATCAAAAGGGAAAGGAAGAAGATCTGAAAGTAGAGTTGCCAAAGATGAATGTGCTTTCTGCCGTGAGAAAGGACATTGGAAGATTAACTGCCCAAAGTTGAAGAAGAAAGAGAAAGATTCTGAAGATGCGAATGTTGCAGAAAACAAAGGTGATGCAGATTCAGAATACTCTTTATCGATGTCACACACAACATCACATCCTGATGCGTGGATATTGGACTCAGCCTGCACTTATCATATGACACCAGTTCGAAAGTGGTTCTTTGACTTTAAGGAGCTAGATGGTGGAGTTGTTTACATGGGAGATGCTAATACATGTAAAATAAAGGGGATGGGTTCAATCAAGCTGAGGAATGATGACGGATCCACCAGAATTATTAGAGATGTTCGGTACATACCGAATATGAAAAAGAATATCATTTCTTTGGGGGCCTTGGAGTCGAAAGGCCTACATGTGAAATTGGAAAATGGAGTTCTTAAGGTAATATCTGGAGCGCTAGTGATGTTGAAAGCTATCAGGAAGAGTAATAATTTGTATTACTATCAAGGTAGTACAGTTAATGGGACATCATGTGTATCAACTTCCGGGAGCAGTAAGGAATTAGAGGCAACAAAGTTATGGCATATGCGATTGGGGCACGCTGGTGAGAAATCTATGCAAACTCTTGTCAAGCAAGGATTATTGAAAGGTACAAAAGTTTGTAAGTTAGATTTTTGTGAACATTGTATTCTGGGAAAACAAAGGCGATTAAAATTTGGCACTGTTATGCATAATACCAAGGGTATTTTGGATTATGTGCACTCAGATGTCTGGGGACCTGCCAAGACTCCTTCTCTTGGAGGTAGACATTATTTTGTTACTTTTATTGATGATTTTTCCAGAAGAGTTTGGGTGTTTACTATGAAGAACAAAGGTGAAGTGTTTGAGATTTTTCTTAAATGGAAAACTCAAGTTGAAGACGAGACAGGAAGAAAGATCAAAGTTCTCCGGACTGATAACGGTGGAGAATACAAGAATGATCCATTCCAGAAGTTATGCCAAGAGTGTGGCATAGTTCGACACTTCACACTTAGAAAAACACCACAGCAGAATGGAGTATCGGAACGTATGAACAGGACATTGGTGGAGAAAGTTCGGTGTATGTTGTCTAATGCTGGGTTAGACAGGAAATTTTGGGCAGAAGCTGTGTCATACGCTCAACATTTGGTAAATCGCCTACCATCATCTGCAATTGGTGGCAAGACTCCATTAGAGGTATGGTCTGGAAAACCTGCAACTGATTATGATTCTTTGCATATTTTTGGTTCTACTGCATATTATCATGGAGTTGAATCAAATTTGGATCCACGAGGAAAGAAGGCTCTTTTTATGGGATTTACTACAGGAGTTAAAGAGTATCGTTTCTGGTGTTTGGATGCAAAGAAAACCATTATCAGAAGAGATGTTACTTTTGATGATTATTCAATGTTGAATAAGGTAACACCAGACAAGATTGGTTGTACTCCGCAACAGGTGGAGTTTGAGCAGATAAAGATAAGCCCAATTAGAAGTGACTCTCCGACGACAGACGAAGAGTTAAATGAGGAAGAGGTTCTGACCCAAGAACCTTCAGAACAAAGTGAATCAATTGCTGTGAATAGGCCAAGACGAGTTATTCAAAAACCAGGTCGGTTTGTTGACATGGCGGCCTATGCACTTCTAGTCGTAGATGATGTTCCATCCACTTTTCCAGATGTCAGTCGAAGTACTGAAAATGGAAAAAGGAGAGGTGTTATGGAAGATGAGATGCAATCTATTCAGAAGAATGAGACATGCAAGTTGACGCATCTACGAAAAGGGAAGAAGGCTATTGGTGGTAAATGGATCTTTGCTAAGAAAGAAGGATTTCCTGAAAAATTTGATGTTCGCTACAAGGAAAAATTGGTAGTTAAAGACTACGCTCAAAAGGAAGGAGGTGATTATAATGAGGTACTTTCTCCTGTTGTTAAACACTCTTCCATTAGAATTTTGTTGGCCTTGGTAGCGCAGATGAATTTGGAGCTAGCTCAACCAGATGTGAAGACCGCAGACATACACGGTCATTTGAATGAGGAAATCTACATTTATCAACCAGATGGATTCAATGTTGCTGATAAAGAAAATTGGGTTTGCAAGTTGAACAGATCATTGTTCAGGTTGAAGCAATCGTCGAGACAATGGTACAAGCGACTTGACAAGTTTATGATGGAGCACAAGTACACAAGAAGCAGATTCAGTTCATGTGTGTATTTGCGCAAATTGCAAGATGAGTCTTACATCTATCTACTCTTGTACGTTGATGATATGTTGATAGCATCAAAGAGCCAATATGAAGTTGACAAGTTGAAGGTTCAATTGGGTAAAGAGTTCGAGATGAAAGACATGGGGAAAACCAAATCTAATTGTTTAGATTTGGTAAACATCTTCCGCGTTTGAGTCGGCGCTGAAGAGCGCCAATTGGAAGCACTGAAGGACTATTTTTAATATTGAAGAATTAGTATTTGGATATTGTGCCAAGGTGGAGATTTGTTGTTTTTGGCACAATTAGAATCCCACATCGGAAGATAATGGGAGTGAAAGAAGTTTCTTAGTATATAAAAGAAACTATATTCACAATTAGCATAAATCCCACATCGGAAGATGATGGGAGTTGGGGAAGTTTCTTAGTGTATAAAAGAAACTCTCCCCTCTTTGGTTTATTGCACCCAAATTTGTATCTCTTCTTCCTTATTAATTGATAGCCTTAGTGCTCGGAGACGTAGGCAACATTTTGGCCGAACTCCGTTATCAAATTCTGTTAGTGTGCTCATTATTTTATTTTCTTCTTTTGTGGTTCTGTCAGGGTTTTCCCCAACACTTATCACCGAAGAGGTAAATAAAGGATAATTTTTTAAAATGATTTTCAAGTACACCAAAACTTTAATTTTTTAATTCGTCTCTAATGGTTTATATCCATTCCCTTCTATTGTTACTATATTAGTCGTCTTTGCAAAAACAAGGTTTTGACAATAATTCTTATGAATTGCCTAGTCATTCTTGATTGATAGTATGGACTTTGTATTTATAAATTAAAATGTAATATTTTGTAAGTATTTATAAATTAAAATGTAATATTTTGTATACAAAATATTATATTTATGTACGAAATTATATTAAATATTTAATTATGTAATAAAAATATTTTATTTATACATACAAATTTAATAGAATGTATCATATTTATGGTTACAAAAAAATATATATATGTTAATTTTTAATATAAGTCATCCCAAGTTGTATGTCATTGGTATCTTTCAACGAAATCATTTTAATAATATTTTTTAAAATTTTAATTAATTATTTTATTATAAAATAAAAGTAATACAATATTTTGATTTTGCATAAATATTTTAATAAAATTAATAATATATATATATATATATATATAACTAAATTTTAAATATCTTTTTATAAATTATTTTATTTGAAATTGTTTCTTTTTCAAACAATACAAATTGAAAAACTTAACTCCAATTATGAAAAATTCTTATTTTATGGTTGAAATTTAAACTTTTTTGATAACTAATTTAAATCATTTTCGTTTAAGGTTCGACTAAATTGTGGTTCTCAATTTTAGATTAAACTTATTTTGACTAATAAACTCATTTCGTCTTAAAATCAAATTACATTTATATATTACTACTAATTCATTCTCAATAAGATGATAATTACCCTTTCAGTATAAGTCATGTCTAATTCGCTAATTCAAACAAATTTTGTATTAAGATGTCATATTTTATACAATTAAATATTAGTATTGTCATCTTTATTTACTTCAACATCAATATTCATTATTTTTTAGAGATGATTTTTGAGGCACAACACAAATACATAATATCTAAATATGAAAGAGACGAATGATTAACAACATCGTCGTCACTTTAGTCTATAACATCGTTGTCTAAAAATTGAACCAAGCATATGTATCCTCGTTTGAGATTGAAGTTGAAGTAATCAATTCAATTGGAAAGTGAAAACTTTTGTCCACAATAGGATTTATAAAATAAAAAATAGTTATACAAGGAATTTATGCATATTTTAAACACAAATTAATAGTTTATAATATTTTAAATGTTTTTAGAAATTAAGATAAAAATTCAAACAAATATAAATGTACAAGATTACAAGGTGCAATTTCAAACAAAAATAAATGTAAAAAGAGATTTTAAAATAAGATAATATATAGGGAGATATTTTAAACTTAATTAAATATATAAGGAACATTGTAACTATCTGTTCTAAGGAAAATATTAAGGATAATTTTAAATAGTAATTTTATTTTTTTTTTAATTTTAATAAGATTAATTTTTTCCATTTTTAATAAGATTAATAATTTTAATTTATATATAATTTTATTTAAAATATTATAAAATAACATTTGATTAAGTTCATATACAAAAATAAAATATTTCAAAACTTATAATTATATTTGACATTTCTAACTGAATTCATATTCTTTCCCTATTTTGTATGCATGGAATATGTGACGGTAGAATATTATCAAAAGAGTAAAAAATTGAAAACATGAATATTAAATAAAACTAACGTGGTCACTAATTTGTATATTTTTTTAACTCATAATTTAGTGGTAGAACACATAACTTCATATCATCAATATTATCAAATGGATTTAAATTTTCTCTACGAACAATTTTCAAAGAAAAATAGAAAAAATAGTTCCTTTTATTAATGTACTAGCATGTATCCCGTGCATTTGCACGAGTAATAATAATATAAAAAACCGTGAAAAAAATATTACGGTAAAAATTTTATGGGCGGGTCAACCCACAATCCGATCCAATGATCTATTTACTCTCACATATATCCAAATTAACTATAGCTCTCGACCCGGCAATTCGGACACTTTAAAAATTAAGCATCATTATATATATATAGATTAGTTAGTTAAAAAATTGAACTTATATTGTTAAAATGTCACGCGTTTATCAAATTTTGGGTTGAATTTAAAATATAAAGTGTTATTAGTCTAGTTGGTTAAAATGTTGTATTTATTTTGTTAAGTTGAAAGTTCGAACCATACCTATAGCGTTTTTAATTTTATTTTTAACCGTTTTAAATTTATGGGCGGGTCAATCCACAATCCGACCCAAGTATCCATTTACTCTCACAGATATCCAAATTAACCACAGCTCTCGACCCGGCAATTCGGACACTTTAAAAATTAAGCATCATTATTTATATATATATATATATATATATATATATATATATATTTGATCAATTGATTCAAACTAATCACTAGCTAGTATGCATTTTTTTCAATACTATTAAAAATATGATTTTTTGCAATAAGCTTATCAATACAAACTTTAATATTTCATTAAAAAAATACAGTATATCATAAACTAAAAAAAATGAACCCATTTTCACTTATTCAAAACAACAAACAATTTGCTAAATAAAAATAAGGAAAGGAAATAATAAGATAGAAATTAATCCTCTAGTTTCTCCGTTATCTCTAGAAAAGACTAATTAATTATAATAAGTAGTATGATCATAATAATTAAAAGCTTAGATAGAAATTAATCTATGGTGGAGATACAGATTCCCTACGTTTACAGTTTCTAATCTTGATCTTTAACACTTCTTCCTCTCCACCATTGCCATTGACAACTTCACAGCACTGTCTTCTTTGCCCCTGCTCGTAACCATTCATCACAAAATTAAATTATCACTTTTGCATTAAAATTATGAATTAGGTCATCATGAAAGGAGTGTGAGACCAAATGTCCGGGAAAAATCCCCCCATTAAATTGGTTATCGAGATATGTATTGACAACAACTTATTAGGAGGGTCGGTTTTGGAGTAAGCCCAGCTAACCCTTGGGCTAGGGCAGTCTCATCCTTAATTAGGACAATTCATTGTAGGTTTTAAAATTAGAAAAGTCTAATTTTTACTAAAACTTAGTTTATTCTTTTTTATAAATTATTAACAGGGAATTATTAATAATTTATAATTAATCTAGAGTAACTTAGCTATATGAGAAAATAAGAGTTTTTTTTTGTTTGTTTTAAATCAGGGTTAAGGCAGACCAAAGCCAGGGCTGAATCTGAGTTTTGAATCATTGTCTATTTTTCAAGTTTTACGTTCTTTGATGTATTTTTTAGTTTTTTCATTTTGATTTGAAACGTACTACGAATCATGTCATAATTTATGCGAGAAAAAATTGTGATCATTATTGTGGTCCTTACCTTGGTCCACACGGAAGCATCCAAAATGGCAGCCGAGACTTTAATAGTCTTGATAGATGCAGCCGCACCATAGTCCTCCCTAATGCATTCTTTACCCGGTTCCGCCTCAACCTTTTTGTACATGGTCCTAGTCGACTCACCCGAACTCGAATTGACCATATTTGTCGGCCCATCTAGAAAATAAATAATGGGCCTCTCGCACGGTTCTTGGCTTAGGACCCGAGTGTTAAAGGAAAAAGGTTCTGCGCTCCAGGTCCTCCACGTGGTAAACGTTTGAAATGGAGTGATTAATTCTTTCGCAGTCACCAAACTCGGGTACAATTGTGCTGTGTAGCCCCATGATATCGAAAAAGACCAGTTTCGGTTCAAGTCGTAGCAGAAGGATTGTTGTAACAGTCGGCTCGGATCTAGTTGATATGATTGGATCAATTTCTTCGTCGACTCGACTTGTGTGAGACCCGGGAAAATGGGTTGCAAGTAGTCTTGATGGTGCAATGAGACCAATGGGACCAAGGGATGAGCGGCAAGTAAACCATATGGGTCTCCTCTTATATCAACCTATATACATACGCCAATAGAAAGTCAAAAGAATTAAATATATAGTCCCATTTGATTATTGTATTTCCTTAGAAAATTTTTAATAAAAAAAAACTTAATATTCTTATGAATGTTTTATTATGACAAAATTATTATAATTTTTAACCAAGAGCTTGTTTGATCTTGGGTTATTTGAATGATATTGGGCTACTTGAAAAGATTTTTTTTATTCAAAAGTGAAAATTGAAAAAATAAATGAAAAAATATTCTTAAATAAAATATTTTAAATAATAAAATATTCTTTAACATTTTAAAATTTTGTAAGAAAAATAAAATTATTTTGATATTTAATTAAAAATTGAGTAATGTACGTAGTTGAAAATGCTAGAGTTAATAGAAATAGAATGAATGATAAATTATTTAAAAATAATCTCAAATAGTTTATCATTCATCAAACATCCCTTTTATAATTTTATTATTCATTTACACACTAAAATAATTAAACATTCTTACTTCTTTTTATTAATATGACATTCTTACTTTATCTTTTATTAACATATTAACTATTATATTTAGACATGTTATCTAAATGATTTAGATAAACCATGTTTATAACAACCAAATTTTCCTTTTCCAAATAATCTGAGATCAAACAAGCTTCAAATTTGTAGTCAAAAGATAGTTTAGCTTGCTTTAAAAAGTAGAGTTTCATTTTAGCCTCATCACATGCTTACAAAAATGTAATTTTATTGGGTAATATAAATGTTAAATTGTTTTTAAATAAAATGTCATCCTGAAAGGATTTAAATGATTTGGATTTCCTAGGGTACATATACCCGGTGACAAAAGGTTATTTGTTCATATACCAAATTAAACATCCTATGCAAAAGAAAACTATAATATCAGATTTGATGGATCATAAATAGTTAGGCAGCAAATTAATTTGATATCGATTTTTTTTTATCAAAATTTAAATGAACCTGATGGAATCCGAGCTCTCTAGTAAGTGGCACACCGATCTCCGCCATGCAACCGCCAATCTTCTCATCCGAGCCATAAGCAGAAGAATATCGATCGATACACCCATCTAATACCCTAACCAACACCTCCGCCAGCGGATAACTAATCGCAAATCCTCCGCCACCATACGCCATCGTATACGAATGTATCAAATCTTGTTCCACGCTCTCCGAATTCGACCCAATATAATACATTTCCTTATGATCGTATTTCCTCAAAACCGTTAACAAATTTTCTATGAAGAAAACCGTGTCATCATCTCCCATAACAAACCACCTAACGTCTTTCAATCCAAGTTGGAAACTTTCCTTTATTATTCGGGCTATTCTAATAGCTGACCGGGAACCATACCAACAAGTGTATTGGAACCGGGTAGTGTCCTCCGATACCCTGTATTGGGGTGATGACTCTGGCCATGGCGTGTTTTCTTGTGGCGGTTCGTCCAACCAGACGAAGCCACGAGTCGTGTTTGGCTTCCACCAGAGTTCGCAGTAGTGGCGACGCTCCTCCCACATTTTTGCGGAGCCTCCTATGCCGAAAAGGATGTGGGAAACATTTGTTTCTTGGTAATAATTAGGTTGAAAGTTGATGCCACCATTGGTTGAATCCGATACGCGGACCGTGGTTGATGGGTCGACGTGGGAAGTTGTAATGGACGAGGGGATAGCATTGAAGGAAAGGAGAGAAATGGAGGCAACCGCAACTATGGCAAAGAAAGCCTTCATGAATGAAGTGAAAATGTCGGTGACTTTGACGGTTGCGGGGATGGTGAGGAGGAATTTGTAAGGTTTGGTGGTGGTGGCGAGGTTTCTTGGGCTGAGTTGGTGAGACGACATCTTATTTTCGGTTTTTTGTGTTCTTGAAGATTGAAGAACAAATCTTAAAAGTTGAGTTAGATGATGGGAAAGTTGAAATTGATTATATACATTTTGTAGTTGAGGTGTAATTGTGGTATGCATGATCTTTTAATCATCCTTAGACTATAATTAGGGCTGCCAAACTAATTAATTATATTAAATTTGAAAATGTATTATTGAGATTAATAAATAAATCCCTATATATATATTATCAACAAGGTGCTAAATCCTATCTGAAAATACCTTAAATTCATAAATAATTAAGTGATTCGGATCATTAGAAAATGAATGAATAATGATGGCTTGGTTCTATGAGATCGTGGAATCAACTAAATGGATGGTCTGCAAACATTCTTCTCATCATAGACCGTCTCGCTGTCCCATATATATATATATAATTTTTTTTTAAAGCCCTTATATATATATATTTTTAATTTTTTTTTGGCTAAATATTAGTTTATATATTTGTGGTATACATGTGTGCATGACGGCCATTTGCTTTGGTTGAAGGGTATTATTAATTTATCCTACAAGTAGGGTACTTAATGTTAGGACAAAAGGACACTTACTGGACATAATTTTGTTTACAAATGAAGAAATAAATAAATATATATATATATGAAATATATTTAATATTTATGGTGCTATGACTTTTTTAAATAACATAATTCATTTCATAAAAAGAATAGAAAGCAGTGGAAAAAACATTATTCATGTACAATAGATGTTCTCATATTCTGCCAAATTGATGATCACCAAAATAGCCAAAAAAAAAACAAATTGGATGAAACAAAAAAAATAACTAGAAATGAATCCGAAACAAATCAGTTAAATGATGTAAAACCAATACTGCCTCACATAACTGACAAAATGAGAAAATGTGTCAAAACATCATTAAAAAAAATAGCTTGCCTCCGTGCCCCCACACAGTAAAGTGAACCGAATCGAGACACAAACTAATGAGCATCCGCAAACCTTATTAGTCAAACATTGATGCTGCCAAAAGCAAAAAATAAAAGAGAACTAAGACAAAAACGAAAAACCTCACATATACTCTGGCCGACTCCCACACCGGATTAACAACCATAAGTCACTAGTGATCTAAACAAACCGATTAGAAACCAATGCAACAATAACCAAAAAATCGGGACAAATCGATTGAACACATGCTTCGAAAATAAAGAAACACTACAACAAAAAAGACTTACAGTGACGCTTAAAAAGATTTGTATCAACCTTTAAAATCGTCGACAAAATTGTCATTGACGCTTATTCTAGCGTCGCCAAAAGCAGAATGGTTGCAAGTTTTTACCACGCTTATTTAAGCGTTGGTACAAGCGTTGCCAAAAGACATAAAAGTTTTAACCACACTTATTTAAGCGCTGGTAACATTAATTCAAACGTCGCCAAAAGTCTATTTTATTTTTAAACTATTATTTTAACAATTTTTTAAAATTTTATATTTTAATTTTGACTTTTCTTTTAAATGTTATTTTAATTTATTTTTTTAATTTTTTATATATTAAATAAAACACCAACATTTCAAATATAATAAAAATACTTAAATAAATAAATAGAACATTAATTAGTTAACTTACAAATAATGTTTTATTTATTTAAATAAAATGCATTAAATTTAAGTAATTAGCTCTCGCTTTGGAGACTTTTTTTTGTCACTTCGGACACGACCGTAAAACTTATCGTCGACGGCGCCTCCGACGTTGGAATAGTCTCAAACTTCTCCAGCAGGTGCGTCTCTTTCTCCCCTACAATCTGACCGAAGTATCTTCACATTGGATGGATGAATCGACCGAAATCGTAACTGCAAGAATCGGGTGAAAACTTTCAAAAATCGTCGGTCGCGGCCTTGCTCCCTCCCTGGGAGTGGATCTGAATCCCCATCGCCTTCTGGTCGATTGCAAGCGTGTCTTATGGTTCTCTGAAACATGTAGCAACCCGCCGTCGGTCGTCACTTTGCTGGCTGATGGAAGAACATCGTCGTCGACCTTTATCGGGGCCTTCTACTCGTTGCGGATCGGTCCAGCTTCTCCCCTCATGTATCGCTTATAGTTTTGGTCGAGGTTTCGGCCTTGGCTTCAGTCCACAACGTGGAGGTCGCGGGTCAAATTCCTGTGCACCATCATATTCGCCTCTTTGAATCATTCGTCCACCCTCACTTACTGTTGCAATACTTATTGTATTGTGGCTCCATTATAGGCTATCCTCTCTATAGGATAGTCTATCCCATGGTCGGTACACGCCCGTCCGGTGTCATTACTTGGGCAAGAGGTGCTACTCTTAATCACCCATCTAGCCTAAACAAGGTGTTACCCAGTCCCATGACCAGCAGCAGCTCGGCGAGGGTCGGGGTTGCATTGAAACCCCATGGAAAATAGGGCAAATCAATCAAAGGTAGTTCTGCAGGTGATGGACGCAAAGGTTCTTCTGATTTTGAGGCTAAATAGGCTCCAGGTCAATCTTCTTTATCCCATAACCCATATCAGATAGCATATTGTGCATTAGGTCCTACTGGGACAATACTAATGATAAATGTCTTGATTCTGATAGGAAATTAGGTGATGCTTTGATTGAAAATATGGAATTAGGATCTGATAGTGTGTTGCAATCTAAGGATGTTAGTAACTACATGATTATGATTGATAAAAACTATTTTTCTGTTGATGAATTGTTATCCTTAAATGTGTTGGGAATTACTACTGCACATGATGAATCTAATGATCCTAGTTCTAGACTTAGTCCTTTTGTTATAGCCCCTGTTTCATTTGAGAAGCCCCCCTGTAATATGTCATTTGGATCTATCGGGTGTTGATGTTGTGGTTAATCCTTCTGGGTTCGTTCTGAATGTTGTCTTGAGTTTTGCTGATTTTTTCGGTCTGCCCTACAATTTTGAAAATCATCGGGTCCATTGTGGATGCTCCCTTGGGTGTTGCGGCTGCTATGTCTGTTTCTGTTGTAGCTGGTGCTAACATGGGTGCTATCGGGTCCATTGTGGATGCTCCCTTGGATGATGTGGCTGCTTTGTCTGTTTTTGACCATGCTGGTGCTAGTCTAGGTGTTATCAGGCCCATGTCTGCTTCCCTTTTGAGTATTCTGGATTCTAGAATTGCTGGTCTTTATTTTGATGGTGCAGTGAGGCTTGATTGTTCAGAGGTTGGGGTCCGTTCGAGTTATATTCGTGGTTCTGATGCTATCGAGTCTGGTGGTGAGAATGCTCCTTAGGATACTATGGTGGTCGATCCTTGTGATGTTGGGTTTGGTGCTGGTGTGATAGCAGGGTCAGGGTGTAGTTTAGATTTGGGTGATGTCAAGTCTGGTCATACTGGATTAGGTTCGGGTGATGCGTTGAAGTTTAGATGTACTGATGTTGGGCTAGATGTAGGTGATGTGACTGGTTCAGGTTCCCCTGTTACATTTGAGTCTGGTGGTTGTGATGCTCTGATTGATGCGACTTTTGGTTACATTTCTGATGAAGCTGATGCTATCGGGTCTGGTGGTGGTGATATTCTAGTTAATGTTGCTACTCTGTATATTTATGATGTTTTGAGCACTATCGGGTCTAGTGCGGTCTTGTCTAGAGGTGATGCTGTCTCATGCCAAGGTGATACTACTGTTTTAGGACAAGGTGTTCCCAAATTCTGTTGTAGAGTTGCTGAGGATGCTTTGTTGCGCAACAAACTGGACCTGTGTAATGTGGCTGATTTTGTGCTTGACTTTGATGACATCCTCAACACTGATGTTGTTGGTTTAGCTAAAGACTCTTCTGGGTTAAGGGTTGGTTTTTGCATGCTTGTTGGATCTGAGCCTAGGGCTTGTTGGGTTGATTCTGACTCTGATTTTACTTTTAATTATGGTTTTGTTTCAATGTCTGGAAAATATACCATACATATACCATAATTAGATAAAAGAATAACTTAATCTTGAAATATCAGGAATATTTTTCAAAAGAAAATACAAAAACACCTTTCAAGAACATTAACTCCTAAAAACATCAAAAGATCAGCATCAAAACAACATCAAAAGATTCTTCCTTCCCCCCTAAGTCTAAGGCTAATCTTTTTCTCTTTCTTTCCCCCTTTTTAACATCATATGGGAAGAGAATCTACAGACGACTCTAGGGCTAAGGTTAGAGCAGAGTTATAGACATCCCTGTTTCTTTTCTTCGACCTGAGCCTACCCACCCGAAGAACATAGTCGACAACCTTCTGGTTGTTCAAGATTTTAGAAGAATTGGCATGAAACCCATGACCAGGTTTAGTAAGGAGACAACAAAGAAATGCGCAAAGAGGAATGTCATAGCTGAAGATCTTCTTTCGAGAAGAGATCATTCTAACCAGATTGTTGAAGAGAAATTTCGATCAGTTGATGGCTACACCCCTTGTGATGGCCACCATTATTTCGAAGACTTTCGTATAGTAGATGTAGGAAGAGTCTTTTGCAAGGAAGGATTTGGAGATGATGTCGTTGAGTAGGGCATACTCAACCTTTAGACTGTTACTCTTCCCGTGATACTCAACAGGAAGGATTTACCCTTCGAAGACTTGATCTGAAAAGACAAGCGTCATTTCAGACATAATTTCATTTGGAGAGGAAGGAAACTTATGGATTCCTTCAGTTGGAAGTCTGAAGAAAATGTCGAATGTTTCTTCAGTGAAGCAAATATTTTTGCTAAGTACATTCGCACGAATGTACTGATTAGGGTAAAAGTCTGCGGTTTCGAAGAACTCACGAACAACTTGTTCGTGATAGATGTAGTGAGGACGAAGAAACTTCTTCAGCCCAGAAGCTTTCAATGATTCAAACATTTGAACCATTTCAGGAATCATTAGAGTAGAAACAGACTTGAAGTCGACTTGTAGGGATTTCGGAGAGAAAAAAATCATTTTGGCAAGATGAACACAAGATCTTGACGATTCGAATTCTAGAGAGAGAATTAAGAGTTTAGGAGTACTCAACCATTTGAGTGACACTGTTCATTAAATATAAGAGAGCTAACTGTAACATTTAATATTTAATGATTATACCAACCGTCAAAAATTTCAGAAACCTATTCTCAAGGGACACATCTATCAATTAATATTAATCATGAAAATATACTGTTAATATTAGACGTATAGAAGAAAGTTATCAGAAATTTTAGTCACTCTTTAAATATTGAGAGACACCTGTCTTCAATCTATTTGAGAAGTGACTGGTGTATTTTTGGCGGGAAAAGTACATAGACAGATCCAATGACAAAGGACAGCTGTCCCGATAGCTAGAAGATGAAAAGTCTAATTGCACAAGTAGACGATTAAACTACTTTCCACATTCTTCACTTATAATTGGGAAATCCGTCTATTAGACGTTAATGTATAATTGAGCTTGTCTTATAAATGTCTAATGTCTATTAGACGTAGACGTCTAATTATGCATGAATAACACGTATTAGACGTGTGTCTGGTTAGACGTGAGCTTCCAATTGTTCTTGTCCTAAAAATGTCTAACGTCTATTAGACGCATACGTCTAACTGCGCAGGTTAATAAACCAAAACATGAGTTCCCAAAAGAAAATAAAAATGCTTGAGTAGACGTACGTCTAAGTAGTTATGTTTCTTAAACTTCTTTCCATTGGACGTATTGAGACCTCTGTCTTCTTGTCTGTCCAGTTACATTTTAACGATATGTTCTCCCTCAATTTATGCACATAATAAAATCAATCAAGATCAACAAGTCCTAAAATATTTCTAAAGTGAGAAAACTTAGTTTCGGGTAGAGGCTTCGTGAAGATGTCTGCAGTTTGTTGATATGTTGGGATGTATTCAAGACGAATCTGCTTCTGATTGACATGCTCTCGGATGAAGTGATGTCTGATTTCGATGTGCTTTGTCAAAGAGTGCAAAACTGGATTATAGGTGATTGCGAAAGCACTAGTGTTGTCGCAGAAAATTGGAAATTCTTCAGCCTCAATCCCATAGTCCCTAAGCTGTTGTTGAACCCACAAGAGCTGAGAGCAACAACTACCACCATCAAGGTACTCTGCTTCAGCTGTAGACGTAGCAACCGATGTTTGCTTCTTGCTGAACCATGATATAAGACGATCTCCAAGGAACTGGCAAGTTCCACTCGTACTTTTTCTATTAATTTTGCACCCTGCATAATCTGCATCAGAGAAACTAGTCAAATTGAAACTGGAATCCTTCGGATACCACAGTCCCACATTTTGAGTTCCCTTCAAGTATTTCAGAATGTGTTTAGCAGTAGTAAAGTGAGAAAGTTTGGGATTAGTCTGAAATCTTCCACAGGCACCAACAACAAATTGGATATCTGGTCTACTAGTAGTAACATAGAGCAATGACCCGATAAGACCTCTATAGACTGTGACATCTACACTTTGACCACCATCATCTTTGTCCAAGGAGGAGCTCATTGGAGTAGCTGCATCAGAGCAGTTCTCCATCCCAGACTTCTTCAGTAACTCTTTGGTATACTTGGCCTAATTGATGAATGTTCCTTTCTCCAACTGACGAAGTTGAAGACCGAGGAAGAAAGTTAATTTTCCCATCATGCTCATTTCAAATTTGTCTTGCATCAGCTTGGCAAATTTCTCACACAATTTGGAGTTAGTTGATCCAAATATAATATCATCAACATATATTTGAACAAGCAGAATGTGAGTCTTTTGTGAATCTAAACAGTGGTTTATCAACAGTTCCAATAACAAAATCATGATCAAACAGAAATTCAGTAAAAATGTCATACCAAGCTCTAGAAGCTTGTTTCAAACCATATAAAGCTTTATCAAGTTTAAAAAACATGATTTGGCAAAGTATGATCTACAAAACCAGAAGGTTGCTCAACATAGACATCTTCATTTAATTTACCATTTAAAAATGCAATTTTCACATCCAATTAAAAAACTTTAAAATTCTTAAATGATGCATAAGCTAGAAAGATTCTAATTGCCTCAAGTCTTGCTACAGGTGCAAAAGACTCATCAAAGTCGATACCTTCCTCTTATTTGTATCCTTGAGCAACTAAACGGGCTTTGTTTCTAATAACTAGGTCATCTTCACTAAGCTTGTTTCTAAATACTTATCTTATTCCGATGATTGACTGATCTGTTGGTCTAAGAGTTAGATGCCACACTTTATTCCTCACAAATTGGTTTAACTCCTCATGCATAGCATTGATCCAATCTGGATCAACCACTGCTTCACCAATTTTATTGGGTTTAATTTGAGAAATAAAGGCAGAATTGGCCATTTCATCCATCAATTGACGTCTTGTCCTTCGATGAGAGAAAGGATTTCCGATGATCAATTCTGGTGGATGATTCTTGTTCCATCTGAAGTTGAATCCAAAGGGATTGGTCATCTGAACAGGTGACTCCACGACGTCCGAACTCTCAACAGTTTGTTGAACAAGTGTTTGTACGTCTGGTTGGATTTCAACCGGATCAGCCACAAGATCAGACACAGAAATCTGTTTATCTAGAGCTTCATCCTCACTTACAGACTCAAGATTCGTCGCTTCTAATCTGTTAGCAATGTCAATGGGATCAATGGAATTACTCTCAACAGACTCATCAAAAACAACATGAAGGGACTCCTCAACAGTTTGAGTTCTGTTGTTATATACTCTATAAGCCTTGCTTACTAAGGAATATCCCAGCATGAATCCAATATCTTCTTTAGCATCAAAAGCGGTCAAGTAACTTTCCATTGTTATGGATAAAACATTTACACCCGAATACTTTAAAGTATGAAACTGTGTGAATTCTTCCGTAATATAGTTCATAGGGAGTTTTATCAAAACGTGTGTTAATTATTGACCGATTTTATGTGTAGCAAGTTGTGTTTATGGCTTCTTCCCAGAACCTCTGAGGTACGTCTGATTCAGCTATCATAGATCTCGTTGTTTCTTTAGAGTCTTCACTCTTCTCTCAGCAATGCCATTCTATTGTGGAGTTCTGACACTAGACAACTCGTGCCTAATCCCAAACTCCTCGAGATAAGAGAAAATATATTTGTTTATGAACTCAGTTCCCTGATCACTTCTAATGCATGCAATATACAAAGATTTCTGATTTTGAATTCTTTTAAAGATCATAATCAAATTTTCAGCAGTTTTATCCTTTGATTGTAAAAATGCTACCCATGTAAATCGTGAAAAATTATCAATAATAATTAGGGCGAATCTCATTCTTCCTAGGCTCTTTATAGGAATTGGACCAAACAGATCCATGTGTAACAGTTCTAAACAGCGGGTGGATTGAGATTTCCCTTTACTTTTGAACGATGATCTTCCCTGTTTACCTAACTGTCAAGCTGAACATACTTTTTCTTTAGAAAACTGTAATTTAGGTAAGCCAATAGCTAAATTGTTTGAACAAATTTTGTTGATGGTTTTAAAATTTAGATGTTTTAATCTTTTATGCCATAACCATTTCTGGTCATTCCTGACAATCATGCACATATGATCGGATTCTTTATTTTTCCAGTTCATTTTATATGAGTTTCCTACTCTACTACTAGTTAATAAAGTATTACCATGTTGATCCTTAACTAGGCATGCATGAGTTTGAAAATCTACTGACAGACTATTATCACATAATTGACCAATACTAATCAAGTTATAGCATAGATTGTCAACAAGTAACACATCATTAATGGTTAGATTATCATGGATAATCTTACCCTTACCCATAGTCTTACCCTTCTTATTGTCACCAAAAGTGATCTTAGGTCTAGAACAATCTGCTATATCAGTAAGAAGTCATCTGTTTCCTGTCATATGTCTGGAACAGCCACTATCAAGATACCAGACAGATTCCTCCAGGACATCACTCACATGTACCTACACAAAATAATATTTACAATCGTTTGGTACCCACATTCAATTGGGTCATCGGTCAATCAGTCCCTTAGGAATCCATATTCGAGTTATTTTGATGAATTTCTCATTTTGTGTTGTGATTAATGCGTATAATTTTGACATAGCAGACGCCTTCCTTCTAGCCTTTGATCCTTTAGTCTTTGAAGATGATTTTCTTTTAGAAATCCTTGACTTCTTGCCAAGTTTTAGATTGCCAGACTTGCTGACTACTTTTAACTTATTTTTCAGCCAGCTAACAGTCGGCGGAACATAAGTTATTACATTCTTCAAAACTAATTCTTCATGAATTAGATCAGATTAACTGTTAGTTAAATTCCTTTTAACAAAACTTATTGGCTTAAGCTTGTCAGTTGCTGTGTTTGACTTTTTGTAGAACTGGTTTGGGTCATCGCTATCAAATCCTAAATCGGATTTAGATCCAGCAGGTTTCAACAGACTAATCTGATATTTGATAGCTTCTCCAGACCTTGTCCACGCACTAACAACATAGTTTAACCTTTTGTTTTCAGAAGAAAGTGTTTGGATCTGTTCCTTGAGCATCTCATTCTCGGATGAGATTTCTACTACTTTCTTTTCAAAACATTTGATTCAGAAATTTTGTGTGAAGAAGAAATATTGGCCTCATATTTTACTTTCATTTCATAAAAGGAATCTGATAAATTCTTGTACTCAATGGCCATGTCATTGAGTGCATTAGTTAACTCTTCGTTGGTAAATTCTGGTGGGGAAACATCATTTACCTTGGATTGATCGTCTGCCATCAAGCATGTTACAGTTTCAGTATCATTTTAAACAGGAGAATCCTCAAATTGCTTTCGGCCCATTTGGATTTATTTTCAACACACATGAAAACTTTATGATCTTTCTGGTTCTTTTTGGCTTGAACGTTTCGACCATAGATCTGAATTAGCTTCTCCTAAATTTCTTTAGCAGAGGAGCAGGACTTGATCTCGTAGAATATATTCATGTTGATCGATTGATACAAGATATTTTTGGCCACATTATTCAGATTGTTGGTCATCTTATCTTTAGTTGTCCACTCACATCTTGACTTCGAAATTTTTAAGGACCATCGGTAATGACGTTCCACATATCACAGTCAGAAGTAGTCAAGTGAGCTTGCATTCTCATCATCCAATAGTCGCAGTTATCTTTCGAAAGAAGAGGGATCTCGTTGATGATAAACATGATTCAGGTTGTTGATGCTTGAGAATAGAAAACAAAACTCTGATACCAATTGAAAGGATCGGTGGCAGCAATAGAGATAGGGGTCTAGCTATTGATGACAACTTCGTACAAAAACGGTTTGATAGAAATCCTGTGAGGGATTTAAATCACAAACCCTTGCAAACTCTTGAACGATTCAAGTGTGGAAACGTTTTCTCAGGTTTGAAGCTAAGAACCAAAGAAAAAGAATATGATAAAATATAAATGACACAAAGAGCTGTTTATGGATGTTCGGAGCAAAACTCTCCTACGTCACCCCTTCTTCCAACCACTGGAAGGATTCACTATACTTTTCGTAGAATCAAATAGAGTTGCACGGCTAACTTACTATTGAACAGAACACACTTTGTTCAACTTGCAGTATATTGAAGAATATCACTCAGCTAGACAATACTTTGATTCTAACTCTCTCTTAATGTACACACAGTAAAGCAAGAAAGCAATTTATGAGATTGTAAGTTCAGTAGTTCGTTCGTATGCGTATTTTTTAGTGTCCAGCGATTCATCCGTTGTCCTTGAGAATCTTTAAATAGAGAGCAGGAACCAACGGTCGAATCTTCTATAATGACACGTGGCGAACTTCCATTGGAAAACCTTCATAGTACACAGGTACAGCAGACTCTAAGCACTATGATCGTGGTCGTACCAATCTGGTAGTGCGCCGAATATTCTTCTAGGATTGTCCTACAATAAACAAGTAGTGGGAAGAATATTTGTTTACGTGGCATTAGTTCATTGGTTGCAACTGACTGTCGTACGTTTGTTAGACTGCACGTCTAACTACGTATCTGTTAGATTGCACGTCTAACTACGTTTGTTGGATTGCACGTCTAACTACGTTTGTTGGATTGCACGTCTAACTACGTATCTGTTAGACTGACGTCTAACTACGTATCTGTTAGACTGCACGTCTAACTACGTATCTGTTAGACTGCACGTCTAACTACGTATCTGTTAGACTGCACGTCTAACTACGTATCCGTTAGACTGCACGTCTAACTTCGTATCTGTTAGACTGCACGTCTAACTACGTCTGTTAGACTGCACGTCTAACTACGTATCTGTTAGACTGTACGTCTAACTGCGTCTGTTAGACTGCATGTCTAACTGCGTCTGTTAGACTGCACGTCTATTTCAATGCGTCTAATAGCCAATAAGTCTAATGAAGCTCATTCAGACTTAGTCTAATATAGCATGTTTTCGATACACCTGCACCAAAAACAATTAGACGGCTTAGTTTAAGTTTTATACACACTCATCCTCAAAATTCCATTAGTCAGAATATTTTGACCCTTAGTCAAAATAATTTAACCCAACAGTGTGATATATAAAAGACATTGAATGTAATAAAAGTAAGGACTAAAATAAGTAATGTGTAGAGTATGAGAAAAACAATATGTTAAGTGCAAGTACTTACACTAATTCCAAGGAAGATTGAGAGATAATTTACTCTACTATTATCGTACTAGTTATCATGTCAAAAAGAAAAAGCCGATGCAATTAACTTTGTCCACAAGAATTTCGATTTTTCTCTAGAATACCTCTAACTATTGTTAATCCCTTTCCACAACTCACTCATATTTGTTACGTTGATATTTTTAGTGAACTAAACCGACCAATTTTATTTGTATTAATTTTAATAATCTTCCCCCAATACCCTATTTTTCAGACACATATCTCTAGCACTACTTAGACAACAAGATTTTGTTGAAATAAAAAATGTTCGATTACTAGACCACATCATTTGTCGGCCTTTTTGACCTTGCTCCATCTAACCAAATAAGTGATATTAGAATCAGTTGGTTCCATAAAAAAATTATTAATCAGTCTTTCAATTTTTTAGCCACTACTCTCTAGAGACGAAAGATCGACATCATATACAGTTGGAGAGAAGCGATACAGTTTTTTATAAGAACCAACTCCCTTCACTTTTCTATATTGCTTAGGTCAATTCGGTTGGGTTCAGCGAGCGGTGGACTCGGCATCAACTCAGATGCAAACGCTGTGAAAGATAAAGTAGGAAGTTCGGTCATCTAAATGGTTGATCAGATCGACTCATCCGAGGGTTGTTGATCCAAGGCATGGTACTTTGAGAGTGTAAATCAAATTGTTGGATGTAGAGGGTTGAGATTGCGTTGTGCGCCAACCTTGTGGGTTAAAACGAAGGCTGGCGCGGACGATCGGAATGGAGAGAAGCTTGGTGCGCTCTTGGACGTTCGATCGGGTTATCGAAACGAATGACTATATATATATATATATTATTTTTATTTATTTGTATTCTTATTTTATTTTTATTTTTGGAAATTGTTTTAAAATATTGTTTTGATTGCGACAATTCTTGTATGTATAATTTATAAACCCTTACATTAAATAATTTTTTAAAAAGAGTTTAAGAAGTTATTCAGAATTTTCTTTCAATTAATAAACATCATTGGGCTCTTGAAATTCAACTATTGAATTTTGGTTTGATTATCAAGATCCGAAGTTTAAACCAAGTTACATCCCAATTAACTTCATTCTTAATTTTTGCAATTAAGTAATTCCTTAAATTCATTTTATTTAAACATTACTTGTTATTTCAATCTAATCTTCACTATTAAATCTTATTCCAATCTCGTTTTATAATATAACGATAGTTAGTTTGCGAGTAATATAATATTTGTCTCTCCTAAAAGAATTAATTGGGCCAGGCATTCTAACTAGTAATTTTACGAACTTAGGTACATAGAAATCCTAAAAGAATTAAGCCCAAATATATTGTTTTAAAATTTGGTAAGAAATTACATATCTTTAATTCAGTCTTACCAATAATATTAATTTTTCATCTTATCTATTAGTTTTTAATAATTATAAAAAAATCATAAAACTGTTAAGGGCCACTACTTGGAGTGTGCATATATTTTTTTCTTAATCTAGAGTCCAGCCCAAATCAGGCTCACATTATTTATTACAAGTTCATAAGCATAGAATTACAAAAAATAAAACATCAATATAATCTCAACAAACACAAAATAAACTAAATTAAAAATCATAAAAATTTAAACCGCCAGTAATACTAAGATATGTTTCCTTCATTTTTATTGTAAAATATTAATAATAAAAAAAATGTATAGTTACTTGTGTTTGAGATTCTTCTTTACAAATGCCCAAAATAATTTTCCATCTAATTTTCTCACATTAAATCCATGGGAAAAGTAAAAGAAAATTCCTTATGCAAGATGTCATGCATGACCCTTATTTGTGTTTCAAGCAAGCTGCGGATTCGACCAATTATCTATGTTAATACAAACTCGTGATTTGTCAATGACACAATCCATGTTTAAATTTGAATTCACTAATATAAGGAGTTGGATCTGGATTTAAACCAAAATTTATATATTTAAATTTTATTTTAAAACTATATTTTTAAACATATTAAACTTTTTATTATCAAAATATCATATGTTTTTGGCACTACAGTAGTTATGTATTCCTTCGAGGAAGGTCTTAGTTTTTATATTTGTTATTGCTCCTATCGTATTTATATTTTTTTTTAGAAATTCTCACATTTTAGAATTCAAACTTTTATTATGTATATATTAACAAATTTAATAATATTTCTTCGTTAAACTCAAATTTACTCCAACTTTAAGTATTTCCAAACATGTACAATAACAATTAATTAATCCTCATTACCTTTCTTTTTAGAAAAATACAATAACTAATTGAACCTTAATATAAATAGGGTCAGCCCGAATAACTTTGATGTTTTTATAAATTATTTTGAGACCTTAAGATTGAGGACTCTAGACAGTTACATTGGTTGTCTCACCTTAAGACCGACCTTAAATATAGGCCATTGATAACGAAGGGAGGACGCAAAACACAAATCATTATCCGCACAACATGCTTGAATCATATTGACAAAATGTTCGGGTATATATTTAGGACTCTATACATAAGTTTGATTAATAAAGCTCCATTCCCCTTATAGGCTTCCATGCTTGGGTTTATTTAAATAAGTTTATTTATATAAGAAACCTAATTTAACATTATTTCATATTCATTCACATCTATCACATTACTTAACTAATTAATTAAAATATTTAAAAAATTAATTTTAAATTATTATTTATTATTTTATTAATATATATTAATAACAAACAAAATTAATATATATTAATTTTTTAATAGGCTTGGTTAGGTTTAAGGATGACAATTTGAAACCGTACAGCGAAAACTGAACCGAATTGTCCCGTTTGGGACGGTTTTTCCCTAAAACCAAACGGGGATGGGGCGGAGATGGTATTTGTGCCCCCCGCTCTGACTCGCCCCAATTTCACCCTGATTCTATCCCGAACACTATAAACATAATTAAATATATTAAATTACCTATATATTTATTTATTAACTATTTTGTGAGCAGTAATTTTATTTTTTATAATAATATAAAATTTTAATATATATATATAATATAATATATATTAAATTAAAAAATTCGTTTATATAATTTTTTGTATATATATATTTTTTTAAATATTTTATTAACGGTATCAAGTGAGATTCCCCGAAACCGAAAAAAACCAAACGGGACGAGATGGTATTAAAAAATTCCCGAAATAAAAATAGGGCGAGGATAGTAAATATTTTCTCAACCCCCGGAACTAACCTATTGTCATCCTTGTACTTAGATTATGTCATATAATATATTTAAACAGTTTGATATTCAATTCTCAAAAACTAATTCAATACTCAACTGTTGAGAACTTTGTTTTGGTTTTATTCCCATTTATTAAGTCTATGGGTATGTTTGACAAGATCCAATGTTTCAGCCATGTTACATTCAAATTATCTTTTGTCCTAAATTTTGGGATTAATTAATTCATTCCAAATCTTAAATTCATATTACTGGAAAATTATCTGTTTCAATCTTTATCTCCATTAAATTTTATTTTAATTTAATTTGTTTTACTATATAACAATATATCATTTTAAGCGATCATTTGTTTAATTTATAATCTCCGATTGATTAGGAAGTTAGTCATTTTAAGTCTCGGTCTTTACAAAATTGAGACTGTACAATTTCTAAGATACACATACATCTTAAAAGGGTACTTCTTACTATATTTTTGTTTACATTCTTTCAAATTTGGTAAGAAAATGCATATTTCAAATTCATTACCAATAATTTAAAATTTTATTTTATTCATTAGTTTTTAATATTATAAAACTATAAGAGAGCCTCAATTGGGTTGACTTCATTTTCAGTTTAGAAGAACACCACATAGATTCTTTATTTTTTAATCTTTTTTAATTAAATAATAACTAGCATGATACCCCATAATCATGTCCTCGTTTAAATTCAAAGCATTTTTGATAAAATCGAACACGTCACATTTTGGTCTATTAAACCGACTCTTACTTCATTATATTATAGATAACCAAAACCATTTTGTCTTCAACTTTCCTCTCCGTTAGAGTTAAAAGTAAGGATTTCTAATTTGAGAAGGCATACATGTCTATGAGATAGCTCAAAACCACCTACTTGTGTTTCAATTATTACTCCTCAATATATATACTTTTAACATAAAAGGTAACATGACCTATCACATTAATAACATTTACTTCCATATAAGCGTTCTAAGTGAGGTGTTCTAAACTGAATATTCGAGAGTTTGAATTCACAAAATTCAAATTTTATTTACGGTTTCTAATCAAATTTTAAACCAATTCGAATTCAAATAAGATTTTCGATTTAAATTTTGAGTTAGGTTTCAACTCGAAAACTAAACCAAAAATCGAATTTATTTTTATTATTTATTTTAATTATATATTATATAATTTATTAGATATAATTAAATATATTGCTAACTTAATTGAAAAAATTAAATTTCGAATTCGAATTTTGGTTTGAATTCGAATAATTTTAAAATTAATTAACAATAAAAGTAAAAAATTATCGAATTTGGAATTGAAAACAAATTTGAATCGGTTTGGTTTTATTCGAATTCGGTTCGATTTTTGAATTAACTTGACATAATAAATATCGAATAGAGAAACTTGAATAACTCAAAAGCCGAATCAATTAAGACTCCTTAGTTATAAGTGAGAATCGAAGAGGTGACAAAGTGACATTTGATTTCTTAGACAATAAACTATTGTCACTCAAGCTATCACGCATATTGAATTCCATCAATATTGAAACTTGTGTCAACACAAACTCGTGACATGTAAACACGGTTGATATGCCTAGCACAAAAAGACTATGAAAACAATTTAGAAAAGGGTCATCCCTCTCGACATAGACAGATATATATAATCTTACTTTTTGATATATATAACTTTTGAAATGATAATCCATTAGTATAAGCATTTGGAAACACTTATGTTTTTATTAATGTATTTAGAAAGTTCTTATATACATATAAACATTTGAAAATAATAAAATAAAAATAGTGTAAGAATCCCCTGGATTACACTACCTTATTCCATCTATTGAAAGTCTGATGATGTTGCAGACCTAACCGAAGTTCAAGGTCCAATTCAACATGAACCGTTGTGTCGAATGCCAAATTCTTTCCTCTATCAACATGATCAATATTATGTCTTTGTCCACAGCTTCCTTGTGGTATCTCTGCAATGGGACTTATAAGTTGTTTTAGTGGCTCTTGATCTTTCCTCTTAGAACTTTCTTCATAGTGATCATCTAGCTTCATGAATTTTATGTCAACACGAGTTAGATCATGAGGGTTCATTTGATCTTCTAAAAGCTTGGCTCTATCCTTCCTATGTATGTTCATGTGTCCTCCAAGAGCTTGAGCATTTGAGAAGTTTCTTTGACAGAAACTACATTGATAGGATTTTGGGTCTCCACCATCATTAATGTTTGAAGTCCATATTATTTGATTCGAAGAATTCATAATATTATTGGATAAGAAAACTCAATGGGAGATAGGATCGAAGAGAAAATGAGATTGAAGGGGTAAGATTGTATGGGTTATGAAAGGTATAGGAAATGCGACTTCATTAATATAGGTTTGATTAACAAATATTTATATTAAAGGAATGGGATAGAGAAACAATATTTTAATCAAAATAAGTGGAATTAGCTATTTATAGATAGTTGAGACTCTTTCTGCAAATATTTTATTATAACTATTTCACTTACCCATATAAATTATTAAATACTTATTTAAATATTTGAATTATTAAAAATAGGTTAATATATCTTTTACAACTTATTTACTTATTTAAATTTTTCTTCTCTTCTACGTCTCATTTTATCTCATATTTCATATATTATCTTTTATTTTTATTTTTATAAATATTATTTCATTTAATAATATAAAATATTTTAATAAATTATTAATAACTACTTATGCCATTCAAATAACAAAATTTAAAAAATAATATATTAATTATTAATTAATTAATTATTTTTATTAATTGATTGTATAATTACTTAATCATTTTTTTATTACTCAAATTTTAGTTATATAAATAATTTAAATTATATATTCTTATAAATATATATACACGTAATTTATATAATTTTAAAATATATTTATTAATTTACAAATAATAAAAAAAGTATATAATATAATTATTTAGAAGGCTTCGTTGAGAGTTATTCTAGTTTTCTATATTAAAAATAAAATATATAATTTTAAAAAATATTTATTATTTATGTAATTTTTTAATTTCATATATATATATATATATATATATATATATATATATATATATATATATATATATATATATATATATATATATATATACATATATATATATATATATATATAACTTAATATATTTGAGAGGTTTACTAAATAAATTTTAATACTTTTTCTATCTTAAATAAGCTTTTTTTCCTATAATATTTATATATCTCAAAATTTAATTGGTATTTTTCCTCAATAACTTTCTATGATATGTAAAGGACATAATATTTTATTTTTACTAATTTTATAAGTTATAATAGATAGTTAAAACTTTAATATATATTTTTTTTCAACTTTCAAAATTAATTTTTATTGAACATTTTTATTTCATTTACTTTTTTTATTTAATAATATTTTTATAAAAATACTACAATTACATTTTTTTTAATATTATTTATTATTTTATTTTTTTGCACTATCAAATTAACAAACTCATAATTGAATGAAGATTTAAAATAAAATAATGCATAATCCCTAGTACTTTTTATTCTTTTATGTAATTAATTGAAGAATTGATGCAACAAAGCTAAAACATGAAACCATCCATGAGATTCACTTTCAAAACCATTAATTCCTGAACCGACAAAAATAAAACTTAATTTTACCAACAGACCATGATAATTGTTTATTAATTAATGTTATTTGACTTATTGTGATTAACTTAAGATATCAATGTTTTTGGCAAGTGACAACTTGTTAGATTTTAAAGTGAATTATAAACAATAGTTATTACGTTACAGACTAGTTTAATTGATTATCTAACTTACTTGAATTGCTAAGCATTATTGTGTTTGATAAGCTTAATTATTTTAATTTATTTTCGTGTTTCATTCAAATTATCCACTTTATTCGTTAAATAAATACTTAAATATTATAATTTTATTTATACTTAATAGCTTGTTTGTTAAAATTATTATAACAACTTATTACACAATTGTGACTTAGTGTCTTTTATAAGTAGGAGTGTCAATAGGGCGGATCGAAAATAATACATCTCACTCCGTTTTATTATTGAGTTATTTTTTATTACCATCCTAATCTCGTTCGGTTTCGGAGAATCTTTGCTAAGTAAATAAACTTAAAATTCTTATAAATATAAAATATAAATAAATATATTGGTGAATATATATTCAAGTTTACAATATTCTGCGCAGGGTCGAGGTACGTTTGGACGGAATCGAGGTGGATAACACAAATATCATCCTAGTCCAATTCTCGGACAAATACCGATTAAACACAAATATCATCCTAGTCCAATTCTCGGACAAATACCGATTAAACCGTGAAAAAATCGTCTCTAAGAGGATAATTCAAATCGGAAATAGTGATCTGATTATATAATTGACATGCTTAATCATAATTATCAAACTATTTTTATCAACTTTATCATGATAAATTAAAAAAATAAAATGAAAAAGTCAAAGAGTTTACAAGTAAAGGCGGGAAACGTGCAAGCCAAATATTATGACATATGGGATCATCTGACAATGGCCATTTACCCTCTTGCTTACATTTATATTTATATGTGCTCCCAATCTCATTAACAAATATCTAATTAGGCCTTGTTTGAAACTGCTTAAAATCAAAATTATCTCTAGATCATAGTAACTATCTAATTAAATAGTCAAAGACACATCTTAGACCTTGTTTGAAGAGCAAAGAATCTGACTGAACCGAGTAAGGTGGAAGACGGAGCGATGATTTTGGGAGTTTACATTTTCGATGATCAATGGAGAAAATAATTAAGATTTTGCAAATAAAAAACTCCAAAGAATGATTGTTTGATCTTGGCCTTATTGCTATTTGCTAATAATAATGATAGTTTGATCAAGTTCACTAATTTATAAATGAGAAATTTTAATTTTGTGTATAAGGTCATAGTTATGATTTTAATTAAAAAAATGCAGTCCCACCTGAATGTGATTGAGTACCCTCAACAAAATACTATTTTTCTTTTAAAAATGATATGTACTCATTAGTTAGATAAGATTGGAGGAAATAAAAAGATAAGGAGGTTAAGAATATGCTAAAAAAATGGACATAAATAAGTTATAATATTTTATATTTTTAGTTTAATTTAGAGCAAATAATTAATGGTCATTAATTCGATTATTTATATCTGAATCATTTAAAAAAATGTATATATATATATATATTATTAATTTTAATTTCATTTTTTTTATTTAATCTTTATTTTTATTATATTTTATTAATTTTAATTTCATTTTTTTTAATTAATTTTTATTTTTATTATATTTAAACTATTATCATTTCTATAATATATATTTTATTTTAAAAAATAAAATAAAAACAAATAGTGGAATATAATATCCTTAAATAGAGATGGCATGGATCCAGCTGGGTCAGAACCTATCCAGTAGGACCAGTAGCCAGCTTTTGATCGAATTTGGGCCCAAATTTTGATCGAATTTGGGTCAGAAGGATACCCAATAAATAAATTGTTTTTATCATAATTCATTTTTATTTTAGAATTATTATTATTATTATTTTTTTTTGTAAGGATGCAAACTTTATTTTCTAGTTTATATATAATATATATATATATATATATATATATATATATATATATATATATACTTGTATGATTTTAGGTTTTTTATTATTATACATTTTATGATTTATTTTACCAAATCAACATCGAATAAATTAGAGATCCAACGAAATAGCTAAAGACAATACAATCAAAATGTAAATTACTTAAAATTGATAGACAAATTTAAATTTGGTAAAATTAAAAGCTTACTTAAAGTAAAGTTAAGAGTTACTTGAAATCCTAAAATTTATTTAAAATATTACTTATATATTATTATTATTATTATTATTATTCATATATAATTATTTATTTTTATACATGGATATTTAAATATATATATATTTAATTAAGTATAAAATTAATAAAAAAAATACTGTTTAATAAGATTATAAAATGATTATATTTAAAAAAAATTTACATTACTTCATTTATTTTAATAATAATATTTTTAAATTTTAAATTTTTTTTTAAATATAGAGTATTTTAATAGTTTAATAAATAATTTAAATAAGTGAGAGTGAATTAATTTTTAATTTTTAAAATTATTTAAATAATTCAAAACTAAACAAGTTCCTGGTGTGACGGGGTCTCGGTTATTAATCGGATCTAAATTCAACCATTCGAGTAATGTAAAGACACGTTGTTTTGGGTGCAACCATTGATTTTATTAATCGTTTGATTCAATAATTTAAATAATAATCTCATTAATTATATTAAGAATATAATTATAAAAAATTAATCCCAGCGTATAAAGTGAGAGATAATTTCCAACATACATGACGCAGATGTTACTGAGCATGTCTAATGATGTAATGCCGGCACCGGCCAACAACAATGTTCGGAAAAAGACTTATTTTTATATTTGATTAATTAATTTATTAAGAATTAACTATTCTTTTTATCAATTAATTAATTAATAATACTATTATATTTTTATTAAATATTAATATATTTTAATTTCTTTTACCCATAATCAAACTTTTTATAATTTCATACCAAATAAAATTAATTAAATAACTCTAAATAATTATTTAAGAGAAATGATTGAGTAGTGAATTTGAAAGAAGGAATGTGGAGGAAATGATGTCACCGAAAAAATAATAAATTTTTTCTATTTTCTCTCTCACCACCCTTTATTATTTTTCCAACCAATGACACATTGTTTCTCTTCCCAAATTTCCTCCTTTATAACTCTTCATTATTTAAAGGCAAATTAACTGAGCGACACTCTAATTACTCTGATAGCTCACTTTTAGCCCTCAAATTAATTTTTGAAATAAATCGCCTCTTCAACTTTTAGAAAGGTCATCAATTGCCATCCCGTTAACATTTTAGTTAAACATAACGGGTTAAACTTAAAATATTTTTTTTATATATCTTTAATTATTATTTTTTATATTATATAAAAAAATATTTTAAGTCTAAACCATTATGTTTAACCGAAAAGTTAACGGAAGGGCCATTGGTGACTTTTCTAAAAGTTGAAGGGACGATTTGTTTTAAAAAATTAATTTAATAGCCAAAAGTGAGGATCGCAGTAATTGGAGAGCCGCCTAGGTAATTTGCCCTTATTTAAATAACTAAATTCAAACAAGGCCTTTATACTAATTTGATGTGAGTTGATATAAAAATCTTTAAAATTTTATCCAATTTTATAAAAATTCTATATCTACTCAAATTTTAATTATCAAATCACTTACTTACTTAATTAAAATATTTGTATTAAATTTAAATTTTAATTAAAAAATGATATTTTAATAATTAAACAAATTACAAATTTAAATAACATATATTTTTTTTGTCAAATAAGTTTTTTTTATAAAATCTAAAAATTACTTTAAAAAAAGAATCAAATAATCTATTAATTTCTATATGTTCTTTATTTGATATGTAACAAGTTGACACTTGCAATTAAGGGATTGATTCATGCTAATGTTCATGACGTTCATGAACATACCATGCAAATTGCCTCATGACTTCTATGAAATATATCCACTTTCTTTGACCAAGTATATAAGTTAATTTATTCAAGTAATCCAATAACGTTAAATTCATTTCTTTGACCAAGTATGCAAGTTAATTTATTCAAGTAATCCAATATATTCACGTTAAATTCATAACTCAACTTGTTAGAGCATAATAACACGTATTCTTATAATCATAAGTTTGAGTTTTTGCATCAAAATCATTTATAAATATATAATACTTTTTTTTTTCTTTTCATGTCTCTTATATATAGCATATTTCTTACTCTATTATTGTATTCAACTGTCATTTTTATTGATGCTTAGTTAAAGGTGTTAATGTCAAATAAAAATAAAATCAATTGTAAGATTATTTCTTCTACCTGAAATGTCAGGTCAAAAGTTGACTATATTGCCCAGATTAATTTATATATGAAGTTGTTAATATCATATAATATTTTTTTTCCTTAACTTTGGTGACTAATTCAAAATATTATCGAGAGGATATGTTATAAAATTAGTAAGATGAAAGATAAACATAAACATCTATTGAAAAAACATCTATAGTGACACAAGTGGGGTTATTTCGATGATACCAATTGTCTGTATCACACTCATAAAATGACACATATACACAAAAGTGAAGTATCACCCTTTTTATTTAGGGAATAATGTCAATTTTATCATCGAACTATAACTAAATATTCACGTATATCACTGAACTAATTTTTGTTCGTTCATACCACTATAATTGAACTTAATGTTCATCTATATCACTGGTTACCAAAAACATCTTACTCCGTTAAGTTTTTCGTTAAATGATGAAACATGTGATTGTCATTTTTTTATATTAATATATATTATATTTTTATTTCATTCATAATTTCTAAATGATAAAACTTTTATATTTTCAGATTCATTAACCAAACAATCTAGATATTTTGAAAGATATATATTAACAATAATTCACTTATTTTTAATTAATATATTTTCAATATTTAATTTTATTAACGAATTTTATTATTTAAAAATGTTAATAAAAATAAATATTGAGACTATATTAATTACAAAAAGTGAATTATTGTTATTGTTTCTCCAAATATATAATTTGTTTGATTAATGGCATTGAAAATGTAAATTAAGTTTTATTATTAAAAAATAGTGAATAAAAATAATATATAATATATATTAATTTTAAAAAAAATGACATGTCAATCACAAGTGTTATTATTTAACGGAAAACTTAACGGGTTTGAATGTTTTTGTCCAACAGTGACATGAATGAATATTAAACTCAACTACAGTGGTATGAGCGAACAAAAATTAGTTCAGTGATATACGTGAATATTTCGTTATAGTTCGATGATAAAATTGACATTCTTTCCTTTTTATTTATTAATTTTTTTTTCTTTGAACAGGTGGCTCTGCCTTAGTGGATACAGGCACTACCTGTATGGGTAGTATCGAACTAACCCACTAGTGGAGTGTCATGCTAGTTCTTCTTCATTAAAAAAAACATAAACATCTATTAAAGTTTAAAATAAAAATAGTTTGTATGTTGTTTTCATTAATAAATAATAATTATATAAATATATATTGAAATATAAAATAAAGTTTCTAAAAATATGAAATGAAAATCTTATTTGAGAATATATATGAAATGAATGGTTTTAATTGTTTGTTTAATATTCTCCTGTAAACACAACGGAGTGACACACTATGAGTTTGTCATGTTGTAGTATCTAGAACTTTTTTGTCCCAAAAAAGTTCGAGGTCTCACTAGTGGAAAATGGTCATTAGTGACCAATATCAGCGACGACAAAGCATTGTCGTATCAGCGACGACAAAGCATTGTCGTCGCTGATATTTTTTATTAGCGACGGAGACCAAAGAACCATTGCTGATAAAAAATATCAGGGACGACAAAGTAACGTTGTCATTGATAATTATTTTCAGTGACGGAAAAGTAATGACGTCCCTGATACTATATATATTATTAGTGAAGACACTATATTATTATTGTCGTTGCTAATAATTATTAGGGACGACAAAGTAACGTCATTCCTGATACTATATATTATCAGCGGTGACATATGTTATCGCCGTCACTGACACTATATATTATTAGCGACGACATTATGCTATCGATGTCGACGTCGCTGATAATATAGTATCAAGGATGACAAAGTAACGACGTCTTTGATAATAATTCAGGTTTTCCCTTATAATAAGAATGTGGGTAACATAACAACTTTGAGTTTCACCCAACTGCATTCCAATGAGCATACTCAATCCATCTTTCCGATTTTAAAATGTTGTTAGAACGTTTGATTTTTATTACGTTTTATTTAAACAATAATTTTTTAAGTTCTAAGCATGAATGAATTTTTTTGCATTTAAAATTATAAAATAATATTTAAATATTGGTACTTACGATTGATGTCAAAAATTATTGAGGAAACACTTGAAAAACATCAGCATAAGCATTAAAATTTAAAAATAAATTCAAACATGCCTTTAACAAAATATTATTTTATGAAAATATTCTAAAATTATTTTGAAATTGTTTTCTATTTTTTTGATTTTTAAAAAATATTTTAGGGCCTCTAATTATTTTTTTTCTTGGCCTTTGTTTTAATTAATTGAGATTTAAATAACACAATAATGAATTCAATTAATTATTTAATCTTTGTATTGAATTATTTAATCTTTGTTTAGCCTTGATCTCGGTTATTTTGAATTTATTTATTCAAAATAATTATTTTAATATTTATAAATTGAGTAAGTAAAATTCTAGAGCTTACACATGTAGTATAGTAAAGTGATTTGATGCAAGTCCTTTAATGAGTATATCGACGTTGTATTTGATTTAAATGAAGCCCGATGAGGTTTTCAATGCTCATCGGTTTAACTTGTGTTGTTACAACAACAAAATAATCATAATCAGGACTGAGAACGTAGGTGAGTAGATGCAAATTAGGAAAAATAAATTCTATAGAAGCAAGTGAATCTACAATTGATTTCACATATTACATTTAATCGATCATGGTGTTCATTTCTTTTGAGTCTAACCAGGACCTTATAAGTTGCGAACATTCTTTTAATGGGCATTCAAAGATTAAACCACGTTTTGCGTGCATAATTGACAATTTGGGCAATGATATGTTTGGCGAGGGTGCATAAAAGCCAATTTATGATGTGTTGGTTTTCTTCATTCCATGATTCAAAGTAGAATTAACGATAATAGTTGCAGCCATGGTTCCTTCTTCTACGGGAATAAGAGAGTTGGACTAGGGGCACGAAAAGTTCCATTAACATAAAAAAGATGATTCCCTTCAAATATGAAATAACATAAAATTACCAAATAACAAAATTTTGTTGATTCAATTTCATAAATAGAGGCCCGAAGAAAGAAGATGTTAGTAAATGGAAAGTTTTGTTTTCTCACATGAGAATCGGAAATGAAGTTATTTAGAAGTTTTGTACCAATAAAATTAGTAAAATAGATTGCGTGGAGTTTTAGGTACATTTATCTCTTACAATCAGATGACGGTCATCAAAGACCGCCAAATTTTCGATGCGACGTTGATCGTCAATGAGTGTATTGATTTAGCTAACTCTGAAGACGATAAATGTACTTTTGTCAAACTCGATATCGAGAAAGCATATGATCATGTTAACAATGAGTTCCTTTTTGATATTATGGGTAGAATGAGTATTAGGTGAAATATATCAGATGGATTAGATTTCGCGTATCGACAACGAAGTTCTCTATTATCGTGAATGGGAGCTCTCGGAGTTTTTTCGAGAGTTCAAGGGGTATAAGGCAAGAGGATCATTTTCCCCCTTTTTGTTTGTTATCGTTATAGAAGGTCTTTCTAGAATGATGTTGTTTTCCAAAAGGAGGGTATATTTTATTGGGTGGAGTGTGTTGAGAGACGATCTCTATTATCTATGTCTCATTTATTGTTTGTAGATAACACTCTTTGCATGATTCAGGCTACTGAGAGAAATATTAAGCACATTCATGACATCCTTTAGATATTTGGAGTGTGTTTAGGATTGCATGTTAATTTGGTTAAGTCCGATATCTTCTTTTATAATTTAGTTTCTTCTAGAAGAAGGAGTATATTATCATGTATTTTTGGATTTAAAATTGAGGTTTTTTTGTCTACGTATCTTGGGCTCCCTCTTGGTGCTAAGGCTAGCTCCAAAGCTTCTTGAGAACCAATCATTAGTAAGATGGAGAGGAAGCTTTCCATTTGGATAAGTAAGATTATTTCTAAGGGTGGTCGTTTAGTCCTTATCAAGAGTACTCTCTCTTCAATACTAACTTATATGATGTCTATGTTTGTCCTCCCAAAGTGTGTGGCTGTGAAGAATAAGAAAATTATGTGTAAATTTTAATAGGGATCGTTTGATTCCTCATTTTCTCATTTAGTGAGTTTAAAAAATGTTAAATTAATAAAAAAAATAGGGTGAGGGTCGGATTTCATGATTTTGTTTCTTTCAATAAAGCCTTATTATCCAAATGGTGTAGTAGATTTGCATTTGAGAAAGAGAGTACTTTGGCTAAATGATTAAATATAAATATGATCAGGATAAGTCTGGTTGGTTCACCAAGAAATTTTATAGACCCATATGATGCAACATTTGGGGTGGTATTCATGCCACGTCGAAGGTTTATCGGGAGCATTCGATTTTTATTTTGGGTGATGAAAATTCAATTAATTTTTTGGAAGACACTTAGTGTGATGATAAATATTTGGAGAATATTTTCCCCGAGTTTGCTTCTATTTCTATTTGTAGAGATGCATCAGTTAAACATATGTTTGGCATTCATTCTAATGGTTTTGTTATTCGTATCATGTATATATGAGGATTGAACAGAGTGGAGAGCATTCTAATGATAGACTCTTGTGCATGGTTAGAAATAAAGGATTAATTCGTTTTCTCGGGATTTTATGCGCTGACGATCTGAATAACTTTCCTGTGGGACATTATTACACTTTGTTCAATAAAGTTAGCCTGATTGATCTTTATTGGAAAAATTTATGAGAGTCTAAAATGCCTACCAAGATCTCACTTTTTATTTAGAGTGTTATTTACGGTGAAATTCTCATTAATGATAGATGTGTGCGGAAATGCATGATTATTGTGAGTCATATGTATTACAATGAGGTTGAGACGACTTCTCATCTACTTTTACATTGTCACGTTGTTGCAAGTATATGGAGTATTTTGTGGAATGTGTTATGTCGGAGAGCGTCAGTGATTATTGGAAGACAAAGATTGGGACGACTAAAAAATCAAGACTAGAAGATGAACTTTTATCCCTATAATTTTCTAATGAATTATTTGAAAGTATGCCTCTTCTTATAAAAAAAAATAATGGTTAGGTCAACTTTCTACGTTAACTAAAACAATATTCTTTTGACGTGGCCTTAATTAGCCCACTCAATTTTATAATAAATAAGTCTCTAATGCTATGTAATTTTTGCGAATTCAAATAATATTAGCTTTTTATGTTTTTTTTTTAAATTATATAGAGGGAACTAGAAGGAATAATAAAAATGAGACATACAAACATGGAGGGATTTAGCTGTATTGAGATTAATTTAAGAGTATTTATTTTATTACCTACCAAACATGTATGTACCATAAATCTTTTAAAATGAAAGTGGTAGGTTACTAGTTAGTTTAATAAATTGCATATTTCATGTTTTAACTTGGATTCTTTTCAGCTACTCGTGAGAGTTGTGGACTCTATGATAAAGATCAAAATGAACTCTAAAAACAAAATTAAGAACGAAATTAAGTTGAAGAAGAGGTCATGACATGTGTTTTCTAAAATTGAAAAAAAAAAAAAAAAAACTCCTCAAGTCTATGCAATTTGATCGATTATGAGAAAATGAGAAAGAGAAAACTAAAGGTATTAATGTTAACATTTAAAGTTATTAATGTTAACCTTTACAGGTATTAATGTTAACCTTAATGTATATTAAATGTATATGTTGGAAGAAATATAGTCATACCCAATCATGCTGATCAGAAGTTATGTATTGACCTCTGCTTTTTTTATTTAGAAATTTTAATGTTATTGTATCTTTATTTCGTGTAATTAATTATTTTATTTTGATCAATTCATGATAACTCTTCTATGAATTGACTTGTAATAATTTTGAATTATAATATTAAATGATTAAAATATGTTACAAGTCGGATATATATATGATATTAACGTGGATTGTTGAAATTGTAGGGTACATAGTCAATTTGAAAATTAATAAAATTAATAACTTTCCTATATGTGTACCTAATTTGCATGCGTTCACTTTTGAGAAGCAATTGCATAATTTGATGATAGATCGATCTCACATTTATTGCAAACGTTGTATCTTGAGTTGTTTGTTGTCATGTCTATTTTATTTATTATTTTATTATTTATCACGGAAATCTTATTCTATTGATTTCTATGACTAGTTTGTATTTTATTTTATAGATTTCTCATATTATTCTCTTATTCTCTTATTCTTTTAATTATTTTTTATTTTTAAATTTTAATTCTTAACATTTTCTTTCATAATTTTAAGTTATTTTTTTTAAATGACAATCTCGTGATATCGAACGAACAAAAACATTTTTTTTTTGGAAAATGACTTAGTGTTATTTTATTAAAAAAAACCTAAAAGAGAGAAAATGAGTTTCAAAAACAAAACTAGACAGACCCTAGTTTTGTTAAAAACACAACCTGAGTTTCAAATAATTGAATTACTGAATAAACAGAACAACAAAGAATTGAATTACAAACAAGTCATCTCCAGGTATTATAGATCAGGACTCCAAAAAATCATTTGAAAACATTTGCGTAGAAATTATCGCCCTTAGCCTTTTTCTTTACCAGCTCTATGATTTCATTCCATGTACTTGGAAAGTTATTGATATTCATGTTCTGAGAAAAACTAATTCAGAGCTTGAATACAAATGCGTAGTCCTCAAACAGGTAGTCAATACTTTCCTCTTTTACTGCGCAGATTGGGCAATTGACGTCTGGATATTCTTATACTTCTTAATTATGTCTTTTGTCCCCAATCTTTTCTTAATGTCAGCCAAATGATGAATTGGTGTCGAGGTATAACCTTTGAAGACCCGACTACAGAATGAACAAAAAAAATTATTTGTAACCATAAGATCAATGTTCATCTTGTCTTGTCACATTTTTTATAACAACAAAATTAAAATAAATAATTGATTATCTATATATAAAATTGTATCAACAATTTACACAAATAATTTTTTAATAAAAAAAATCAACGATTATACAGCTTATTAAAGGTCACTCCAAAGACGAATTTATTTGAGTTACTCAACAATGAGTGTTCAAATAAAAGAAGTTGAACGGACCAATGAAAACGGTGATAAAATAATCTCTACAAAATATTTCGGGCGATTGTTAAAATTATCTTTAGTTGAAGATTAGTAAACAATGCTAAAAAAATAAATGCCAGATAATAATAGAACATATATATATATATATATGGTCGAAACAGTGAAAAACTCATATAAAGAAGGAGAAGATACATTTGAAAGAATAGTTCCAATAATTATATATTAAAAAAATGAAAAATAATTCTTAATCAATTATTCTAAACTCAATCGCCATGTTTGCTAGCTATTTAACTTTTTTTTTACTAGTGATCCGATTATTTTTAAAATAAAACGAGTTAAAAGAAAAAATAACCATCAGAATGAACACCAAACAACCACTAGGATGAGTATTTTTCAACTTATAAAAATTTGTACGAAAGTCAAATATTATTTTTTTTACCAAAAAGTGTTTAACTTTACGTGTCATTAAGTTTATATGCGTGCTCTTCTTCATATCAATTTTATCAAATAATGCATCATTTACACGTCATAGTATTTTTAAAATTTCATAATTAATCAAATATTTATTTTAAGAGCAACAATCTTTTATATAATTGAGTTATTTAAATACTTCGACCTAATCAAATATTATTAACTCTCATTTTTCTCTATTACATCACTTAATTTTTGGATTAAAATATTAAAATACTTTTTATTTATAAAAAAAATAAATTTTATTTTATCATTATATATTAATACTTTTTAAATTATTTTACAAAAATAAAAAACAAATGTACACCTAGTCAAAATGACACTCAATCATTATTTTGTAAATAATTTTAAATTAATTAAATAACTAAATCATGCATATATATATATATATATATATATATATATATATATATATATATATATATATATATATATATATATATATATATATATATATATATATATATATATATATATATATATATATATATATATGTTTCATGGGGGAGAGTTTCTCATGCCTAATATTGACAAGATCTTTGCCAGTGAATATTAACGTTTTTTTTATCCTATATATATCTCTTATAAATTTCTTTTATCTTAAAATTTTTAATAATTTGCAGGGGTATATTTTTCTCCTTCTTCTGTGTTGTGCACTCCACGATAATATTGGAAGAAATAAAAAAGCATCCCACTTAAAAAAATATAAATATAATAATAAGAGAAATTTGTTCACATCAGAATTTATGTATTATCCAAAATTTCTATACATTTTCATGTAATTGGTTTTGATTGATTCTTCTTTACGTAATTTCATACTTTGTATGTGTGAAGATTACTAGATACAATATCCTAATTAAAATGCAAATTTTTTGCGATTACTTTCTCATACTTTTTTTAGATTACTATGTACAACATCATAATAATTAAAATGTTAATTTTTGAGAATACAATATTCTAATATACAACTAAACATATAAGTTTAACTTTTATCATTTATATTCATGTGTGATTTCCTTTTTCATTCTCATACTTAAAAACACAATATGTGATTTTCAATTATATTTTCATACAAGTAATTAATAATTCAACAAAATGAATATTAATTATCTTAGTATTAAAGCGCAATAACTCATTAATTAATTGAATTAAATAACTTATTGTGAATATCGTTTTGAAGACTTTAATGGTAGAATTATGCACATGATTAGCTATATATGGGTTTTCTTAATGCTGATTGTTGAAACAATATCATCGAGTATAATTCACTCTTAAATTCAAATAAATAAAAGCATTCTCGAATACATTTTCTTTTTATATTTTGCAAAATGCTTATTACTTTAGAGATGTGACTCATAAATCTGTAAGGTACAATTAATAGTAATAAAATCTGTGGCATACTAAAATGTAGATAATGGACCACTTTCACATAGCTAAAAGTACACTTTTTTGATAGCTGGAAGCAAGAACACTATTCTTTCATACGAGGAAATATTGCTAATAATGGATAATATGATACATAGAAAAAAGCAAGAATCCACCACCATGTTACGCATGGTTCCAAATTTGTTGCAATTAATTTGGTTAATTAGGTAGGATCATCAACCTATTATTGAATTGAATTCGAATGGGATTGTTACCAGTATTGAAAATAACATGGATTATCGCATTTACATTTCTTTTCACTTTTCAATTGCATATAAAAACTCTAGGTTAGCCTCGTATTTCAAGGCGAGAAATTAGAAAGAACCTAAATGGATAATGTTCTGATCATCTTTTGCGTTATTGGGTTCTTGGTCCTCGGAACAAATGCGTTGAAGTTAACTCGCATTGATTATGATTTCATTGTAAGTAATTCATTTAAAAATGAGTAAATTAACAATATTATCTATAATTATGTTACATTTTTATTGCATATATTAGGTCCAAGAATCAACATACACCAGGCTTTGCAGCACAAAGAAGATTTTAACTGTGAATGGACAATTTCCAGGTCCAACCATCAATGTTCATAAAGGTGACACAATATTCATCCGAGTACAAAACAAGGGCGATCACAACATTACAATTCATTGGTACTTACAATAGTTCATAACCTGCTAATTATTAACATTTCTTCTACTAAGAACCTAAAAACGCGACTTGCCCGTTTTTTTAACAGGCATGGAGTGAAAATGCCAAGGTATCCATGGTCAGATGGGCCGGAATACATTACACAATGCCCGATACAACCTGGCAAGTCATTTATCCAAAAGGTGATATTTTCGAATGAGGAAGGGACACTTTGGTGGCATGCTCATAGTGATTGGTCACGAGCCACGGTCCATGGGGCTATTTTCATATATCCAAAACCTCAAATTGGGTACCCTTTCGACAAACCTTATGAAGAGGTTCCGATTATTCTAGGACAATGGTGGAAATCGGATATATTTCAAGTCTTACAAGAATTTCTAGAATCTGGTGGTGCCCCGAATGCATCGGATGCCTACACTATTAATGGCCAACCTGGTGACCTTTACTCATGTTCTAAACAAGGTTTATTTCTTTATCTCTAATTCATCGCTCCGAATAAAAATTGAATGCTCCCGAAAAAACGTCTAAAATGTAAAAAAAAAAAAATGAACATTATTTATGCCTCCTATATATCTAGCTATGATTTTGTCGAGAAGACCAAGATCCCTTCTATTTATATTTTTTTAGATGTTTCGGGTGTGAAAACTCGAACATGACCTTAAAGAATATAATTTTTTGGACTCTTACCACTTAGTTATTAGTATGTTGTTTTTTCTTCTACTTATAAACCATAATTTGAACCTCAACAATCTTAGGAACATTCAAACTTCAAGTGCAAAAAGGAAAGACCTACTTGCTCCGAATCATCAACGCTGCACTAAATGAAATGCTATTCTTCGCAATAGCTGGCCACAAACTAACAATTATCGGGGCCGACGCAAGCTACACCAAACCACTAACCCTTCGTTTTCTCACCATCAGCCCCGGCCAAACTATGGACGTTCTACTACACACAAACAAAAAACCGGGAAATTATTACATGGCATCTCGACCCTATAACACCCTCAACAGCACCGCCTTTGACAATACCACAACCACCGCCATCATACAATACACCGAAAACTCTAATAGCACATCCATTGCGCCTCCGTCCTTACCATATTTACCACCTTTCAACGATACAACGTCAGCCTACAAATACTTCAAGAACCTCAAAAGCATCGATACTACACAATACCCAGATCACGTTCCCATTAAAATCTCAACCAGACTGTTCACGACACTGTCGATTAACCTCCAACCATGTCCGTTGAACTACAACGTTAGCATGTGTCAAGGTCCGAATGTGACCAGGCTTGCCACAAGCATTAGCAATATAAGTTTTGTGTTGCCGCATGTTGATATATTGGAGGCATACTATCGTGGAAAAAATGGTGTGTTTGGTCACAATTTTCCATCTGTCCCGCCGCTGTTTTACAATTTCACTGGCAACGATCTGCCCTTATATCTTGAGCCGGCGAAGAAAGGTAGGAAAGTGAGATTTTTGGAGTATAACGAGACTGTTGAGATCATTTGGCAGAACACTAATATTGTGGTAGGATTGGATCATCCAATGCATCTTCATGGTTATAGTTTTTACGTGGTGGGATTGGGTTTCGGAAATTTTAATCCTTCGACGGATCCAAAGAAGTATAATCTAGTTGATCCGCCATTGTTGAATACTGTTCCTGTTCCTAAAGGTGGATGGGCTGTTATTAGGTTCACTGCATCAAATCCCGGTAATTAGCAATAATTAACTTATAATTAGCATAAAATCCTTCATTAAGTTAGTTAATTAATAACTTGTTATGGGTAAATGCAGGAGTTTGGTTTGTGCATTGCCATTTCGAGCGCCACCTTACATGGGGGATGAGAACGGTGTTAATTGTAAAGAACGGTCCAGCTTGTGAGAATGCCACCATGTTGCCACCACCCAAAGATATGCCGCCATGCTGAATTGGTTAATATTGTTAAATTTATTGTAATTTTCATTGAAAATAAAACATTTCATCCTTTTTATATTTTATTTTATCATTTTGGCTTGTTCTATTTGGCATGTAAAATAAGTAATTAATAAAACTACCTATTTTCCATAAACTTTTCTTTTTTACTAGACAGACTATTTTTCTTTTTTAAAGTTTAGACTTTTCACTTTCATGATCATTTGAAAAAGAAAAACGTCACTAATGGCCATATTCCAACTTGAGAGCTGCATGTGCTATGGGAATGGATTGCCTAAACAACCAATTTGGAATCCGATTCCACTTAAGTAGTTAGTGCAATTGGTTATCATTAATTGAGAGTAGTAGGGTCTGAAAAATATGGAGGGTTCTGCAATAGCAGTGGAATGACAATGTACAAATATGATCAATTATACTTTCATAAAATGATTCTTGAAACTAGGGTTGAAGATGTTGGAAAGGATAGGGAAGGAATGTTAAAAAGATTGAAACAAAATAAGAACTTTATTCCTTTTTGGGTGTATCTCTCCTTTTATTATTTTAGTTTAGTCCTTCTATTCTTTTAATACCTAAGATAAGGATGAAGCGCTTTGAGTTTAAGCGGGATCATGACGGTGGGATGTCATGTTAGTTCTTCTTTAATTCAAAATAAAAAATACCTAAGATAATGATTAAATTTTAATTATGTATAAAATTATTTAATGTATTATATTATTACAACTCTATACATGAACATTCCCATGTTTACAAACTCAATCAAACATGGACATTCCCATGTAAACATAATTTATAATTTTATACACCCTTCGCAAGATGCAGATTTTATAGATTTATCTAGGAGATAAGCGCAATTGAAATCTTACAGAATTAAGTGCTTTTCTAAAAGTATCAGCAACAAGTTATTTTGTATAAATATGCTTCAGAATGACAAATTATTTCTTAAATTCGTCACGAACAAGATGGTAGTCAATTTAAAAGTGTTTGGTGGGTGACAGATTGGTTGTCACACCACAAGTTAATTGGTAGTAATAGCTTCTTTCAAATATTTCAATATATAGGAGATCCTTCAGTTCACAAACTGAAGAAGCCAAGCATCTTTATTTTGCTTTTGCACTCGATCGAGAGACTATACCTTTATTTTGTCTTCCACAAAATCAAAGAGTTTTTCATCTTAATGCAAAAACTACAGCTTGCATCTGCAAAAACACTCAATTATTTTGTTATTTTTAAAAGCATAAAATAGTCCTAACGAAGGTGATCCTTTTAGACACTTCACTATCCTTAGAGCAGTCTCCCATTAATGCAGATTATGTTCCCATTGTTGCAGATTATGTTAATTCATATATTGTGATATATAAATGTTGAACATTAAAAGAAATGTTAGGTCTTGTGAAATCTAATAAATCAATTTACCTACAAGTCTTCTATATCTTTCTGGATCTTGGTCACAAAGGGGTTAAACACATAGCCCATAAACACACTTAACAATTTAATCAGGCGTAGAACTTGTCGCCTGATAAGCTCGAACCCAGTACTTCACGTAGAGACTGGGATATCCACCTCTTTGTGGCCACATTTTTTTTCATTTTTTTATAACCATTTTCTTCGAGTTTAATACCATTAAACATTCCATTATAACCATTTTCTTCGAGTTTAATACCAAAAGTATAGTTTCTTTGATTAACATATATACGTTCCCTTTTCAATTTTTGTATTTCTAGTCTAAGAAATACTTAGCTTCATCAAGATCTTTAATTAATTTTTTTTTATCAATTAAAGATTTCAATATTTTGATTTGATCCAGACTATTTTTCACCAAATCAAAAGCCTTGAACAAATATGGATTCCTATTTCTAAATTTGAATGTGGCCTTGATCAGCTTGATATCGTTTCAAACAAGTTTGTATGGTGAAAAATAGTCTAGTTGAATGTGGATTTGATCAAGAGACAATCAAAACATGTCCATATTTGTTTTCAACCACACCATTTTGTTGGGGTGTATAGACACACATTTTTTATGAAGAATTTCTATGGATTAAAAAAATTGTCACAATTTGAATTTACAAATTCTGAACCATTAATATATTCTAAAATTTTTAATGTCCTTTGTATATTGTATCTTTATCCTTCGAAAAAACAATTAAATTGTTATAAACATGAGTTTTATTTTCCAAAATAAAAGTCCATGTACACCTATTAAAATCATCCACTAGAGTGAGCATGTAACATGTAATGACAACCAATGTATGAGTCATCTTTGTAAAGAAACATATAGAAATTTTTCGTTATTACTATGTCTGAAGGATGACCTAGTTTATTATGTAAGAAATCAGTACAAATAGTAGAAATACAATAGACTCTTTATTATTTTAAATGTTGTTATCGACTACACATGAATATAGAAGATACAAAATATTATTAACTGATCATGTATCTAAAATCTTATTTGATTTAGGGTCCTGCAATTTACAAGTAATACTATCAAAAATAAAATTCAACTTATTTTGTTCAAGTAGTTTTGAAATCGAAATTTGAAAAAAAAAACGGTTTCAATACTAAGTTCTATTGTCAATTTCACTTTCCCGGTGAATTTGACAAAAATATGGGTTCCATAAGGTAAGTTCAAAATAATATTATTAATTAAAGGTTTTTAGTCAATCATCTCTCTGTTTATCATGACAAGATTGCTCGTATGATCCAAACTTTTTTTTTTGAAAAACATTGTTTGCAGCCATGATATTCTTATTTTTTTTTTAATCTATCTCGAAAATATTTGAACAATAATTACCTACACTATGTTTTATTTTCTTGAAGTAGAATCTTCATAATTCTTTCCTTTTTGCATATGCTTCATGAGGGACGTGCGTGATTGAATGACATTCACCAACATGGCTTGATTGTCATTCTTGTCATTTTTTATGATGATTCTTCTAGATCAGATGTAGCTGCTACAAAATTGATCAATTTATTCTCTTTTTGGTCTATATTTCATTTCCACCAATCAAATATCTAATAATTTTGAAACACCATACCTTAGATGACCTGTCATCCTGTAAATGTGTACATTGCAGACATTTTTACAAGAATATCCACAAATTCCTTTATGTTCATAAAATCCTTTGCCTTTAAAGTTTAATTGTCAATTTTTAGAATTCATTTCTTGAGATCAATAAAACATGTCAGTGTTGAGTTATGGAGCATACACTTATAATAAACTCTACATTGTTAATTAATGTTTATTAGGTTTTTTTTTTTGGTTTGGGCTTGGGCCTGACCAAAGTTATTTAGGTTTATTACATAAATGTTTATCCTATAAATATGTGATTATTAAAAGTTTATATTGTTAAGACTGAATTTTAGAGAGATAAAGTGTGAGGCAAAAACTCTTTATTTCTTCTTCTTCATAGTGAAATCTAGTGGTGGTTGAAGTGGAAGTAGCTCAATTTGAGTGAACCATTATAAATATGTGTCTTCTTGTGTTCTTCTTTCTTGCATTTTTACAAATTGTTTCTAACAGGTCGGATTTGGGAGATACAAATCCTAACAACTGGTATTAGAGCAGCTAGGCTAGATCTGAGCATTGAAAATGATGGCAGGTGAGAACAGTATATGACATGGGATTGGAAGATTTGATGGGACAGATTATACCTTCTAGAGAATGCAGATTGAAGATTATCTCTATGGAAAGAAGCTTCATGTTCCTTTGAGTGAGAAACTAGAGAAGATGGATGAAGCTGAATGGAAACTCCTTGATAGACAGGTTTTGGGAGTTGTCCGATTGACGCTAGCCAAGACAGTTGCTCACAATGTAGCAAAGGAGAAGATCACCATTGGTCTGATGAAAGCTCTATGATATGTATGAGAAACCATCTGCTAATAACAAGATACACTTAATGAAAAAACTCTTTTACTTAAGAATGGTTGATGATACTTCTGTCACTACTCTTTTACTTAAGAATGAATTCAATACAATGGTGAATCAATTGTTATCTGTTGAGATTGATTTTGAGGATGAAGTTAGTGCCCTGATTTTGTTAGCATCTCTACCAAATAGTTGGAAACCTCTGTGGGCAACAATTAGTGATTCAGTTGGAAATGCTAAACTGAAATTTGTTGAAGTTAGAGATCATATTCTTGCTGAAGAGGTTCGTAAAATTAATTCTGGTCAAACATTCAAAGGTTCTTTTTTGAATGTGGAAAACAGTGGTAGAAGTAATGATAGAAATTTCAACCGAGGTAAGAGCAGATCTATGTCAAGGAGCATGAGGAGTCAGTCCAAGTCTGGGCGGACATTTGAGTGCTGGAATTGTGGTAAATAGGGTCATTTAAAGAGGAACTGCAAAGCACCAAAGAAAAATGGCGATGATAAAAATGATGCAGCCAACGTTGTTACAAAATCTATCACTGATGCATTACTTCTGTTTGTTGATAGCCCGATAGATTAATGGGTTTTGGACTTAGGAGCGTCTTTCCACACCACTACTTACAAAGAATTAATGGAGAATTATGTGGCTAGAAACTGTGGGAAAGTATATCTTGCAGATGGTGAGGCACTTTATATTTTTGGCATTGGGGACATCAAATTGAAGATGACAAATGATTTTGTTTGGAAGATTAATAAGGTGAGACACATTCCAAGTTTAATGCGCAATCTGATTTTTGTTACACAACTTGATGAAGAAGGTCACAATTTCATTTGTGGAAATGGTGCATGGAAGGTGACTAAAAGAGCAATAGTTATTGCTCGAGGTCACAAAACTAGAACGTTATACACGACTTCAACTTGCAGAGAAACAATTGCTACTGTAATTGATGACTCGAAGAATAGCGAGTTGTGGCATTGCATGTTGGGCCATATGAGTGAAAAATTGATGAAAATTCTTTTGAAGAATGGATAGATTCTAGAACTGAAGTCGGTTGAACATCAGTTATGTGAAAACTACAATCTTGGAAAACAGAAATGAGTGAGTTTCTTAAAGATTAGGAAGGAGCTCAAGAAAGAAAGGGTAGAGTTGGTACACACTTATGTGTGGGGACCTACACTTGTTTCTTCTATTGATGGATCACAATATTACGTGATGTTTATAGATGATTCGACAAGAAAGGTATGAGTATATTTTAAGAAGCACAAGTCTGAAGTATTTGCTATTTTCAAGAAATGGAAGGTTTTGGTTGAAAATGAAACAAATCAGAAAGTTAAGTGCTTGAGATCCGACAACAGAGGTGAATATATCAATTTAGATTTCAAAGAGTATTGTGATATTAATGAGATCAGTATGGTGAAGACTATTCCCCGAACGCCTTAAGAGAATGGAGTAGCTGAACGAATGAATCGAACATTGAACGAGCGTGCTAGAAGCATGAGATTGCATGCAGGGCTGCCTAAAACCTTCTGGGCAGAAGCTATAAATAGGGGACCTACTTGTTAAACAGGGGACCTTCTATTCCTCTTGAATTCAGAATTCCTGAAGAAGCCTAGAGCAATAAAAAGGTAAACATTTCTTATTTGAAAGTGTTTGGTTGTTTATCATATGTTCATATTATTGAATGTGTTAGGAGAAAGCTTGATCCAAAGTCTAATAAATGTTTTTTATTGGTTATAGTGATATCGAGTTTGGTTATCGTTTCTGGGATAATCAAATTCGGAAGATCATTTGTAGCAGAAATGTTATCTTCAATGAACAGGTTCTCTACAAAGATTTTGTTGGGAAGACATCAGATGGTGATTCCAAGTTGGAAGAGACTGGTACAATCGATTTGAGAGAATTTTCATATGAATATATACCGACCGTCGAAGAAGAACAATGTGTTGTTGAAGATGAAATCGTTGAGAATGTGGCCCCAAAGACAAATCAGCAAACACCGGTTATACAGTTGAGAAGATCATCAAGGAATCAAAATGAGTCGAGAGGTGGTCTCCATCTCTGAACTATATATTATTGACAGATAGAGATGAACCTGAATGTTATGAGGAAGCAATACAATCTGATGAATAGTTAAGTGGGAGTCTACGATGAAAGATGAGATGGACTCTTTGACGTTGAATCAGACTTGGGAGCTCACAGAGCTACTCAAGGGAAAGAATGCACTTCACAATAAATGGATCTTCAAGATTAAAGAAGAACATGATAAAATAATGAGGTACAAGGCAAGATTGGTTGTGAAAGGATTTCAACAGAAAGAAGGTATTGACTACAATAAGATCTTCTCTCCATTAGTTAAATTGATGACAATCAGAACTATTTTGAGTTTGGTTGTGAAAGAAGACCATCATCTTCAATAAATGGATGTCAAAATTGCTTTTCTTCATGGTGATTTAGATGAAGAGATTTACATGCGACAACTAGAAGGATTTGAAATCAAAGGAAAAGATGAGCTTGTGTGTAAGCTTCAGAAAAGTCTGTATGGTTTGAAACAGCTCCAAGGCAATGGTACAAGAAGTTTGATAGCTTCATGAAAAGTAACAATTTTCTGAGGTGTGAAGCTGATCATTGCTGCTATATCAAGAGGTTTGATAAATCGTACATTATTCTACTCCTCTACGTTGATGACATGTTGATTGCTGGAGAAAGCTTGTATGAGATTAACAAGCTCAAAAAAGAGTTGTCTGAAAAGTTTGCAATGAATGATTTGGGTGCTGCAAACAAATCCTTGGAATGAGAATTTTTAGGCATGAAGAAGTTTTCAAACTTCACAAAAAGAATATGTGAAGAAAGTTCTTAGCAGGTTTAACTTGTATGTTGCAAAACCATTTACTACCCCTTTAGTTAGTCACTTCAGACTATCTAAAGATTAGTCGCCTTCAACAGAGGAGGAGAAAAATTACATGGTCACTGATCCGTATGCCTCTGTCATTGGTTGTATTATGTATGCAATAGTTTTTTTTTTGGGAAAACGACTTAGTGTCATTTTATTAAAATCCCAAAACGGGAAAGAAAACGGACATAGTTTCCTCTAACTTTCTAACAAACCTAGAAAGTTAGAATAAAGTTCAAGAACCAAACAATTCTAACAATGCAACATACATGACTTACAAACAAAACATAAAGAACTAGTTAGCCTTAAAACATTTAAAAGATGTGACTTCATCATAATTGACTTTCCATTCGTGACAAAGGACCCATTCCCGCTCGCTTTTAGGAATCCGTCTCCACGTTCTAATTAGCGCACCACAATCAAATACAATGTCGCTCCACACATGATCAACATTTCGACGAACTCTACCAAAGACTCTAGCATTTCTCTCAGCCCACAAATGATAAACGATGGCATCAAACCCACACTTAAAAACGTTAGCATGATATTTACTACCTTTAGATAAGACTTGGGCAGCAACTTTTATATCCTCCCAGGACCCCGGCAAGCTCACAATTCCCATGGCTAAAGTGAAAAGATTCCAAATAGACTTAACAAAAAAACAGCCACCAAAAAGATGATCAATGGACTCCGCAAACCCACTACAAAGAACACAATTGGCGTCCAAAATATCCATATAAGCAAAAATACGATCACGGGTACTAAGTTTACCACGGAAAGCCAACCAAAGAATAAACCGGTGTCTCAGAATGATTTTCGAAGACCACACAAGTGAAGTCCAACTTACAATTTGACCTCTTTCCCGAATAATGTTCCAAATCGCACTTGATTTATTTTTCCCATTTTTTTCCGCTTTCCACAAGTGCACATCAGCCATATTACAAATATTGAGACCGTTCAAATGATCAATAACTCTTTTGCCTTCCAAGACTCTAGTAATAACCGAAACCCAAAGCCTGCTATGAATGTTATGGACCGTGGCAGCCGCACAATCCCTTCAGATCCTTAGGCCTCGGAATTTGTCTCTACTAATCAATGATTTGTTTTCGAACCATGGGTCGTGCCAAAACAGAGTTCCACGCCCATCACCAATTTGGATGTCAAATATCGAACCAATGCTATTTTTGAGCTTTAATATCTTCTTTAATGACCAAGCCATGTCGTCGGTAATTTTGCACGTCCATATGCTCATTTCACATTTCATAAACTGGGAGTGCACCCATTTGACCCATAAGGAATCCTGCTTAAATTGTAAGGCCCATAAATGCTTGTAAGTAACGGCACGATTCCATTCGACACAATTCTTCAAATCCACACCTCCTTCGTCCTTAAGTTTACACACGTCAGTCCACTTGACTTTTTCCCCCACGGCCATGAGTTCCCCAAATGAAGTCCTGTAATAATGTATCAAGCTCCCGCATCACCTTCTTAGGAAGAACAATTTGTTGAGACCAATACCCGATAAACCCCATTACCACACTGCCCACCAATTCAATCATTTCTACATAAGATAACTTCTTGGCTGCCCAACCCATAATCACGTTTTTTATCTTCTCAATAAGAGGCCTGCAATGTATTACATGAATTTGCCTTGCCGTAAGCAGAATCCCCAAATAACGGATTGGAAACGACCCTTCGGAGATGCCATGATGTCTTGTATCCTTGCCTTTGTCTCATCATTAACACCGCCATAGAACGCTGTACTTTTTTCCTCATTAATCAATAAACCTGTAACATCAGAAAAGAAGTTAAAAGCATCTTTTATAGTTTTAACGGTATCAACATCGGCGCGTGCAAGAACAAATAGCTCGTCAGTAAAACAAAGATGAGTAATCTTCTCTTCCTCGTAGAAAGGGTGGAAAGTGTAATGGCAGTTCTTTCGGAATGTCGTTAAGACACTCTCAAAGACCTCCATGATCAACACAAAGATAAAAGAAGAGAGAGGGTCACCCTGCCTCACGCCACTTTTGCCTTTGAAGTAGCCACCGTGCACTCCATTGACACAGACAACGAAACGGGAGGTAGAAACGCACTACATAATCCATTCAATGAAAATTCTAGGGAAGCCCGAGACGACAAGAAAATCATTGATAGTTTCCCACTTGACGGAATCAAAAGCCTTACGAATATCAATTTTAAATGCGACCCGAGGTGAGATCCTCTTTTTCCCATAACCCTTAAGAATGTTCTACATTAAGAAAATGTTATGCGATATAGACCTACCGGGTATGAATGTAGATTGACCTAGACTAACAATGCTAGAAATCACTTTTTGAAATCGTTTTGCAAGTATTTTTGAAATGATTTTATAAACAACGTTAAAACATGAAATGGGTCGGAAGTCTTGTATTTTTTCAGGCACGAAACTTTTGGAAATGAGGTTAAAAATAGTTAGATTCCATTGCTTGAGCATTTTACGGTTCCTAAAAAATTCTAAAACCCCCTCCGTAATGTCATGGCCAACAATGTCCCAATTTACTTTGAAAAACTCCGCGTTAAACCCATCAGGACTGGGACTTTTATTACCATTAATATCAGTCAGAGCCTTTTTAACCTCCTCTATCGAGACAATTCTAATAAGATCACGACTATCATCAGCAGAAATCCTTTTATCAACAATCTGATAGAGCGTATTAAGATGACTATGCTGCTGCGCAGCCTTAGTACCCATAAGACCCCGATAATATTGGACAACCAAATCCTGAATCTGATCATGGCCTTGCACAAAATCTCCATTGTCTTTCTTGAGCCTATGGATATTGTTTCTAAGGTTCCTAAAAAAACATTTCCGACAAAAGAAGATTGCGTTCTTATCCCCGAGAGAAATCTACTTTTGTCTCGATTTTGTTTAGCGAAGCTTTCCTCCATTAAACTGAGCTTTCTAAAAGAATTAAGGGCAGACTTTTCTTCCTCCTGAAGATTGTCATCAGCATCATTTCCAAGGAACTGGGATTGAACCTCATCAAGATCCTCTCTAGCAACCATTACCCTCTTAGAAATGTTGCTGAATTTTCTACGATCAAACTTAACAAGCTGATTCTTAAGGAGCCTTAACTTTTCAGAAACCCGGAACATATTGGAGCCATCAACCTACGTACTCCAAACCTCATTAAGGATGCTTTTGAAGTTGTCATCGTCCAAAAGTTGAAGAACTTGAACGCTTGAACGGGCATCTCATCTTCTTATCCTTCTCCCAAAAAAGCTTGATCGGACAATGGTCAGAGATTCTCGGGTTAAGGACATGGATATGACTCATCGGGTATTTGGATGCCCAACTCGCATTGATAAGACCCCTATCGATTCTGCTCCTTCTGATATGATCATCACCTCTCATCGAGGACCAAGTAAAGAAGTTACCAGAATTGGTTGGCTTAACACAGCCAATGTCACGAATGCAATCATTAAAATCAATAATGTCATGAGTGAAATCAAAATCCGGACTTCTCTCATTTTCAGCCCTAGTAACATTAAAATCCCTCAAAACAGCCCATGGGTCCTCATCATCAATTCTCTCTTTTAGACATCTCCATAATATTCTTCTATCTGTGCTCGAATTACTACTGTAAATAATAGCTAACCGAAAAGAATTGTCATCAATCTTGCTTTTAGCTTCAACCATAATAACCTGATCAAAAGTATAGAGCATTTTGACATCAACCACTTCAACATTCCAAGCAACCCAAATCCTACCGGTTCTATTGTTAGGGTTATGTAACAAGTCCCATTTATTGTCCATACAAAGGATTTTGATTCTATCAACATTGCGACCTTTCACCTTGGTTTCAAGAATTCCCAAGATAGTAAGCTTCTAATTATCAATAATCTTACGAATTTCCTTGCTTTTGATGGGATCGTTAAGGCCCCGTATATTTCATGTCATAATATTCATAAAGTGATATGCAAGTTGGATTCATGAATTTCATTGTCATCACGGTTAACAAGCAGCCTCAGAAGTGACCAACCCATAATCAGCTAATGGATGACCCAACAGACCCACTAAACTTATCAGAACCATCAGACTCATCAGACCCATTAAATCCTACAACAACTTAACAAGAAAGACCAGCCAACCCAACCACAAGGGTTGCCAAACCAGGAACAACCATCACAGACTGTTTTGCCAAGAATAACCCCTCCTTAAACCCTACATAATCAAACTCTCTTGGAACTGAAAACCCGGCCAGACTTGCAACAGATACAGCCAACCCAGATATTAACGTTTTATACCGACCCGACTCAAGACCTACTAAATCAGAGTCTATAGCATGACCTTCATCAGTAGTTTTATTATTACCCAGTACATGTTGAAGCCCAACTCTACATATTTGCTTATCATCACCAGAATGTACACTATGATACCCCCCAATATTATTTCCAACCCAACCAAGCACTCCAAGTCGATGATCAACACATTTCTCGAACCTTTGAATATCCTGACCACAACCATGACTTATAACTGTATTAGGGTTTTGATTACCATATTCAAGATTAGGATCAATGTGAGTTCCTGGAATAAATTGACCCAAACCATCCCTCATGGCAAAAGCAAACTCAGTACCCAAGAAGTTAGGGCTAGATCCAATGTCAGGGCTAAGGAGTCTACGGTCTAATTTGCTTGTGAGGAGAATAGTGCTGTAGGAACTAAGAGACTTTTGAATGGAGCAAGAATGTTCTTTTTCATGACTGAGATTAGGAATTAGATCCTTATCTTTATCACCCTTATTGGGGGATTTATGACCTTTCACTAAAAGCTCACCATTGTGCATAGTATTATTATAATTCTTTGGAAAGATATCATGATCATGGATGTAAGGGGTGGTTGAGCAAGAATTCCCACGGTCCTGATGAAGAACACAGTTCTGACCTAGATTGACACAGTCTTGATCAGCAATGATACGGTCCCGACCTGGGATGACAAGGTTCTGATTAGAGATGACATTGTCCAAACCTGGGCTGACACGGTCCTGACCAGCAATGACACGGTCCTGACCTGGGATTACATAGTCCTGACCTGAGATGACAAGGTCCTGACCTGGAATGACACGGTCCTTGTTAGGGATGACAAGGTCTTGACCTGGGATGACACAGTCCTGACATGAGATGACAAGGTCTTGACCCTAAGTGGATAACATTACAGATTGTTCAATTTCCTGCCTAGCACCAAGATTCTGATTCTAATCCAGCAATCCAACCCGTTTCTGCACCCGAACCTGTTTCAGCTTTCTCTTCTTTTTCATTATTAACCCATGACTTTTCTTAACCTCCTGTAGGAGAGGTAAATTGCAAATCTTTTCATGAGACATATTGCTAGCCATCATATTGCCAGCTTTCAAGCTCTCATTACACTTTCCATGGTAACTTGGGGAAAAAGCCAGCATACTCTTACCCTGAAAAGCAGTATCGCCATTACCCTTAACTCTGTTACGACGTCATAACCGTTTGATAATCTTTTTCTACTTCTCAACCCATTTGTATGTTCCTGATCCTTTTTCCTAAAATTACCCATTGCCTTGACATCAAGACAAACAAACTTTCCAAATTTTAGAAACCAACTCGTATTATCATATTGCCCATATTGATGAGCAAGAGGCTTAGGGTCAGCAACAACGTTTCTATTGTTTAGACCAGCTGATGGGGGTGGGAACACTAGAATTGGGAGGATTACTAGTGTTTGGAGAACAAGCATTATTGACAGGACAGTTCTTAATAGAGTGGGTAAAAGTGATGTACCTAATACAACGATTCGGCCTCCATTCGTATTGCACACCAATGGTATAAGAGGAACCCAAACTATCATGTAGTTCAAGCTTCATGGGAAGGTGACTGCCTGGATGAATTTCAACACTCACTCTAACAATGGATGCCCGTTCGTATCCTTCCATTGTTGGGTCAAACATAAGAGGCTTCCCAAGCATGCTTGCAATATATGCAAGACATGTAGGATTGCTAATGTGTGGAGGAATATTTTTGAGTTTGACCCATATTTGCTACAACTCAGGAGGTTTATAATTTGTGTTGAGTTTTTCACACCACTTATATATCTTGAATCTCTAACTTTTGATAAATGTATATTCATCACTAATGATTCCCTGCAACTCACTGCCATTGCGGAAGGAAAGAAAATTACATGGCCATACATAACACATGCAGTGGAAGTTGTTAGCATGTTCATGAGTAACCCGGGTAGACAACATTGGGAAGCAGTAAAGTGGATACTACGATACTTAAGAGGAAGTACAACTCTCGCTTTGTGTTTTCGAAAGTCTAATATGGGTTTGAAAGGATATGTTGATGTTGACAATAGTGGCGATGTTGATAGTAAGAAGAGCACAACAGGGTACATTTATACTCTAAGAGGTACTGCAATCAGTTGGGTTTCAAAATTGCAGAATATTGTTGCTCTTTCTAGTTGTGAGGCAGAGTATGTTGTTGTGACAGAGGCTGCTAAGGAGATGATGTGGTTACAACCCTTTTTTGCTAGAATTTGGTCAAGACTATAAGGGAAGTATGTGATGCAACAGTCAAAGTGCCATTCATTTGGCAAAGAATCTTGTTTATCATGGCAAGACGAAGTATATACATGTTTGTTATCATTTCATCTGGTCAGCTTTAGAAGATGGAGTATTAGCTCTTGAGAAGATTCCCGGGAGTGAGAATTCAACTAATATGTTGACGAAAGCTGTGACAAATTAGAAACTGAAGTTGTGTGTAACTTTATTTGGTCTTCTTTGTTAAGACACCAGATGGAAAGGCACTACAGATCGAGAGATGATAAAGTTAGTTTCCAAGTGGGAGATTGTTGAGTTATGGAGTCTACACTTATAATAAACTCTACATTGTTAATTGGAGTTTATTGGGTTTTCTTTTTTGGTTTTGAGCTTGGGCCTGATCAAAGTTATTTAGGTTTATTACATGAATGTTTACCCTATAAATATGTGATTATTAAGGGTTTACATTGTTAAGACTGAATTCTAGAGAGATAAAGTGTGAGGCAAAACCTCTTTATTTCTTCTTCTTTTTCATAGTGAAATTTGGTGGTGGTTGAAGTGGATGTAGCTCAATTTGAGTGAACCACTATAAATATGTGTCTTCTTGTATTCTTCTTTATTGCATTTTTACAGATTATTTCAAACAAGTCAGATTTGAGAGATACAAATTCTAACCATCAGAATTCTCTTCTGTCTCCTGTCCATATTCACTGATTTGCCTTTGCCTCTAGACTACAAGAAGTGTTGAATAAACATTGTCAATATCTGGAGTTGCTTCTGAAACTTGTAACTGACTTTGACTTTGAACATAATTGTATATATCATTCAGTTCAGTCAAGAATTATCTTAGACTTCTTTTTGTGTCCTTCTACTCCACTTTAAAAATAAGGCAACAAATATTGATTCGAATTATGCATTTATATTTTGGTAGTGGATTTATGCATTGATACTCATTCCAATACCGTTTCATTTTCGAGTAATACTTCTCAAAAATAGAATTACCTTGTTTTAGTGTGTTGATATCTTTTTTAAGCTAAAAAGAGTTTTGCTCGTTTTCATTTGATATTTCTACTTTATATCTTCCCATAACTTTAAATTTGTTAAAGTATGGACGAAATATTTTTTAATTTCTTTGCTTAGTGAGTTAAGAATCCAAGATCTCAATAGAGAGTCTACTTTTGTCCACCTGGTTTGATTGTTGATGTTATCATGATATGTGATTGTTCCTTCAACAAACTCTAATTTTGAGTTTGCAGTATGAACAATTCGAATGCTTCTTCTCCAACTAATGTAATTATCACCTGAGAATGCAGTGGTGACAATCAGATATCCCGGGTTGTCATGGTTGTTAACATCGAGTGGATCATTAGCAAGCTTCCTTGCTTGGTCTAATCTTGTCATTGTTCGTTCATTAGTCGATTTGACAGTTGAACTTTTCCTCCTGATTCTTCGGCACTTAGGATATTTGATTCGTCTGTATCCCTGAATGGACTTCCATGCTCTAATGTCATCTTGAAATTAGGGTTGAAGATCTTGGAGAGGATAAGGAAGAATGGTTAAAAAGATTGAAACAAAATAAGAACTTGATCCATTCTTGGATGTGATCTCCTCTTTTATTATTTCAACTCTAAAAGTTTAGATATGCAAGTTTAGTCCTTCTATTCTTTTAATATCTAAAATAAGGACTAAATTTCAATATTCTGTATTAATTTATTTAACGTATAACATTATTACAACTCTATACATGAGAATTCTCATGTTTACTAACTCAATCAAACATGGACATTCCCATGTAAACCTAATTTATAATTTTACAATGATCCCTTTCTAAGAGTACTAAACTGACTTTATTCTTTTTAAAATATTAAAATTACCCATGTGCTTTTATTATGAGTAACTTATAGATGGAGTTTGCCTTAGATAACTAGGCTAGACTAAGAATAAATGCTGCCCAAATAAGCTGGTCAAAATTGAATCTAAACTCTATGAAAACCCATCAATCTACCAAAAAGGTAAATCCAATAAGCAAAGATAATTTTTTTCTAATTTTATTATATATAAGAATTTAATTATTTATAAATAATAATAATAATTTTATTTTAGGAAAAACGACTTATTTATCATTTTATTAAAAATCCCAAAAGGAAAAACGGACATAGTTCGTTATTTCATTTTAACAAACCTAGAATGAAATAAATGTTCGGAGTTAATAGAATAAACGTACAAAAAAATAAGTCTTATCACATTATTATTACAACACAATCAATTACTAGCTATCTTGTCGTAAATTCGCTTAACTTTGTGACTTCGGAATATTGTATCCCCCATCTATCCCATATGGTCTAATTTCTTTCATCCTTGGGAATTCGTCTCCACATCTCGATTATAGCCCAACAATCAAACATAACATCTCTTCATACCTCTTCCGCACTTCTACGAACTCTCCTATAGACTCTTGCATTCTTTTCACCCCACGTGTGGTAGACAACCGAATCAAACACTTGCTGGAATTTTTTTTTTATCTTTGGCTCTAGTTAGGGAAGCCCCTTTGACATCCTCCCAATCCCCCGGAAAACTCGATAAGCCCATAGCCGAGGCGAACTCGATCCAAACTAATCTAGTAAACGGGCAGCTGCCTAAAATGTGATCTATATATTCATCGTTTCCATTGCATAAAAGGCAGCAAGCATCCAACATGTCCATATGTCTTTGAATCATATACCGTGTATTAAGCCTCCCTCGGAAAACTAATCAAAGTATGAACTGATGTCTCGGGATGATCTTTGAAGACCAAACAAGTGGAACCCACCCGACAACCTGCTTCCTATCTTGAATATCATTCCATACTTTGTTGTAAATTAGCTTCCCATCTTCCTTGGCCTCCCATGAATGTACGTCGACTCTATCGTGAAATTGGATGTTGTTAATGTGTTCGAGTACCCATTGCCCTTCCGATATTCGCCTTATGAGCGAACTCCATTTCCCTTCTCTTACGTCTCTAATTGTGGCAGCCAAGAAGTCTCTTTTAATACGCACCCTTCAGAACTCATCTTTAAACACTAGTGGCTGGTTTTTGAACCACGGGTCATGCCAAAACAGTGTGGCCCGTCTGTCTCCCAAACATATATCAAAAAGCGATGTGATGTTGTCCTTTAGCTTTAGAATCTTCTTTAAATACCAGCCCATACCTTCCTTGACTTTGCTTGTCCAAATGCTTGTTTCTTGTTTTCTTAAACTGAGAGTGTACTCATCTCACCCATAGTGAATCCCGTTTACGCTTAATGACCTAAAGGTGCTTTTATGTGAGTGTCTTATTCTATTCGATGCAATTTTTCATCCCAATGTCACCCTTCTCCTTCAGTTTACATAAAATTATCCACTTTATTTTTTTACCTCTTCTTATTTAGAGAGAGAAAGTTATGTTTGGGACGGAATGCTCCCGAATATGACCTTGTTTTGGACAGAATGCTCCCGAACATGACCATGTTCTGAACGGGAATACTCCCGAACATTGCTATGTTCTGGACAGAATGTTTTCGAACATTACTTTCTCTCTCTAACTTTTTTGTCTAACTTTTTACATTTATAACTTTCTTTTTCTAACCTTTTACATGATAATTTTATTTTTATTTTCCACTATGGCTTATTTTTTTCACATGGCTGCCAGGTGTGGGTTGCTTGGGAGTCGCTGCCCTCAATGTCGTTTCCTATCATTATTCTAAGTGAAAATACCATACCAACGTGGGATATAAGTTAAGCTAGATAATTATTTTTTAATATAACTAGGGTAACCCAATAGTCACTATCAATGTAGATATTTCGACGTGTACTACTTTCTATTTCTGTAGTTTGTTTTCTCAGTCAGCTTTGTGACTGAATATCTCGAATCAGGAAAAAGAAAGTTTTTGAACCATAGTATTTACTTAGTGTATTTCACACGTCCCAGCATTGGTCGGTTTCTACCCAGTTTCCCATTTCGGGAGGAAAAACTCAATTTATTGAGGCCTTGTTCTGGACTGGTGAGCCGGGAAATGTTTAACGGCGCCATTTAGATCTCAAAGTCCCATTGAAGGGAAGGGATTGCATCTGGACAGTAAAGGGTACAGCCGGGAGCAATTTACTTGCTATACTTAGTTGACATTCAGAAAAACTATCTAAGGACGCTATACTTAGTTGACATTCAGAAAAACTATCTAAGGACGAGGGCATTCTTGCATCCTTACAAATAGCTTTCTTTATTTTATTTTTTTTCTAACTGCACATTTCACTAATTATATAGAGGATAAACGCAATGTTCCTGATATTTATTGTAAAATTAAATACTTACTTTTCATGTATCTATTTATTCATTTTATTTTTGCAAGCATAGTTTAATTATCCATAAGTTTTTTAAATTAATTAATTTTTATTTTTTAATAAAATTATGGTAAAACGACCTTTAGATAAATACAAATAAATCAAACAAGGCATAGTTATAGTTTATCGTTTTATAAACTAAGAAGTTTTAATTAATAAGCTTCAAGTTTCTTTTTTAATCTTTCATATTTCTGATCCATAAATTCACAGATTTTTGGATTGTGTGAAACCTCAATTACTTACTATTAGAGATGCAATAGGACCTAATACCTGTAGGTACTCATAAGATCATGGATGAGTTTCAAATCGGGTTCGGAGTCAAGGTATAAAATTAAAATACACGCTGAGTTCTAGAATGGGTATTAATTGATAACAAGTCTTAAAACTCATACACAATTCATACCTAAAACTCATAACCAATTCATTACTAATAAAATTGTGATATCATAACTCTATTTTTTTATCAGGAATATTTAACCTAATTTAAAATTCAAAAAGATCCATTCCAAGCAAAATTGAATGATTTTGTTGGCTCAAATAGAAGATGTAATATCTACTAGTAGGGGTGAGCATAATTTGGGTTTACCCAAACCCAACCCTAACCCAAACCCAAAATATTAATTTGGGTTGGTTAATATTAATGTTTAACGCTTTTTTGACATGTTTAACACATTTTTGATATAATTGACACGTTTTCACACGTTAACACATTTTTAAAATTTTTGGCACGTTTAACACGTTTTTGACATGTTCAACACATTTTTGGCTCATTTAACACATTTTTAACACATTTAGCACGTTTTGGTACGTTTAACACATTTTTCACGTTTTTGGCACGTTTTCACGTGTTTTGCACGTTTAACATGTTTTTGACATTTTAACACGTTTAACACGTTTAAATGTCAAAATGTTTTAAATGTGTCATGATCGTGAAAACGTGTCAAAAACGTGTTAAACATGTCAAACATGTCAAAATATGAAAATAGTGTCCAGCGTGTCAAAATGTGTTAAACGTACCAAAAACATGTTAAACGTGTCAAAAACGTGTTAAATATGTGAAAAACGTATTAAACGTGTCGAAAACATAAAAAACGTGTCAAAAACATGTTAAACGTGTCAAAACGTGGAAAACGTGTTAAACGTGCCAAAAACATGTGAAAAGTGTTAAACGTGTCAAAAATGTGAAAAATATGTTAAACGTGTCAAAGCGTGTCAAACATGTCAAAAACGTGTTAAAAACGTGCTAAACATACAATAAATATGAAAAACATGTTTAAGGTGTCAAAAATGTGTTAAACGTGTCAAAAACGTGAAAAACATGTTAAACGTGTCAAAACGTGCCAAAAACATGAAAACCTGTCAAACGGGTCAAAACGTGTTAAAAACATGTCAAACATACTAAAACATGAAAAACGTGTTCAACGTATCAAAAATGTGTTAAACGTGCCAAAACACGTGTTAAACGTGTCAAAAACGTGTTAAACGTGTGAAAAATGTATTAAACATGTCAAAAAAGTGGAAAACGTGTTAAACATTTCAAAACGTGAAAAAAAGTGGAAAACGTGTTAAACGAATAAAAAGGTGTTAAATAAGTCAAATACATGTTAAATGAAAAAATAAAAATAAAATAATTTGGGTTACCCAACCCATACTCAACCCAACCCATACCCAACCCATATTAGTAAATAATATGATAGGAACTAAAGATTTGAACATCCTCTTCTTTATAACAAAGAAAATCATCCAAACTTCCAGCAATAATATCTTGCCAAGTTTAACATGTTTTTTTACGTTTTTGGCACGTTTAACACGTTTTTGACATTTTAACACGTTTAACACATTTTTGATATGTTTAACACGTTTTTCACACGTTTAATATGTTTTCACGTTTTTGGCATGTTTAACACTTTTTTGACAAGTTTAACACTTTTTTGACATGTTTAACACGTTTTTGATATACTTGACACGTTTTCACACGTTAACACGTTTTTCACATTTTTGGCACGTTTAACACGTTTTTGACATGTTGAACACCTTTTTGGCTCATTTAACACATTTTTAGCACATTTAGCACGTTTTGGTACGTTCACATTTTTCACGTTTTTGGCACGTTTTTACGTGTTTTGCACGTTTAACACGTTTTTGACATTTTAACATGTTTAACACATTTTTGCACATTTAACATATTTTTGACATGTTTAACATGCTTTTTGCACGTCAACACGTTTTGATAAGTTTTAACACGTTTTTGTCACATTTACCACGTTTTTTACATATTTAACACGTTTTCACGTTTTTGGACATTTAACACGTATGTTTTTCATGTTTTGGCACGTCAAATGTGTGAAAAATGTATTGAACGTGTTAAACGTGTCAAAATGTGCAAAAAAACGTGATAAATGTGGAAAACGTGTCAAAACGTGCCAAAAACGTGAAAAACGTGTTAAACATGTTAAAAACGTGTTAAACGTGTTAAGAATGTGAAAAATGTGAAAAACATGTTAAACGTGTCAAAACATGTTAAATGTGCCAAAAATGTGTCAAAATGTTTTAAATGTGTCATGATCGTGAAAAACGTGTCAAACGTGTCAAAAACGTGTTAAACGTGTTAAACATGTCAAAATATGAAAATAGTGTTCAGCGTGTCAAAATGTGTTAAACGTACCAAAAACAAGTTAAACGTGTTAAATATGTGAAAAACGTATTAAACGTGTCGAAAACATAAAAAACGTGTCAAAAACCTATAAACGTGTCAAAACGTGGAAAACGTGTTAAACGTGCCAAAAACATGTGAAAAAGTGTTAAACGTGTCAAAAATGTGAAAAATATGTTAAACGTGTCAAAGCGTGTCAAACATGTCAAAAACGTGTTAAAAACGTGTTAAACATATCAAAAATATGAAAAACGTGTTCAACGTGTCAAAAATGTGTTAAACGTGTCAAAAACGTGAAAAACATGTTAAACATGTCAAAACGTGCCAAAAACGTGAAAACCTGTCAAACGGGTCAAAAACGTGTTAAAAACATGTCAAACATACTAAAACATGAAAAATGTGTTCAACGTATCAAGAATGTGTTAAACGTGCCAAAACACGTGTTAAATGTGTCAAAAACGTGTTAAACGTGTGAAAAATGCATTAAACATGTCAAAAAAGTGGAAAACGTGTTAAACATTTCAAAATGTGAAAAAAGTGAAAAACATGTTAAAATGTCAAAAACGTGTTAAACGAATAAAAATTTGTTAAATAAGTCAAATACATGTTAAATAAAAAAAAAATAATTTGGGTTATCCAACTCATACCCATAGCCAACCCATATTAGTAAATAATAACCCATATTAGTAAATAATATGATAGGAACTAAAGATTTGAACATCCTCTTCTTCGTAACAAAGAAAATCATCCAAACTTCCTGTAATAATATCTTGCCAAGTTTAACATGTTTTTGACAAGTTTAACATTTTTTTTACGTTTTTGACACGTTTAACACGTTTTTGACATTTTAACACGTTTAACACGTTTTTGATATGTTTAACACGTTTTTCACACGTTTAATATGTTTTCACGTTTTTGGCATGTTTAACACTTTTTTGACATGTTTAACACTTTTTTGACATGTTTAACACGTTTTCACACGTTAACACGTTTTTCACATTTTTGGCACGTTTCACATTTTTGGCACGTTTAACACGTTTTTGACATGTTGAACACATTTTTGGCTCATTTAACACATTTTTAACACATTTAGCACGTTTTGGTACGTTTAACACATTTTTCATGTTTTTGACACGTTTTCACGTGTTTTGCACGTTTAACACGTTTTTGACATTTTAACATGTTTAACACATTTTTGCACATTTAACATATTTTTGACATGTTTAACATGTTTTTTGCACGTCAACACGTTTTGATAAGTTTTAACACGTTTTTGTCACATTTAACACGTTTTTTTTACATATTTAACACGTTTTCACGTTTTTGGACATTTAACACGTTTTTCATTTTTTGGCACGTCAAATGTGTGAAAAATGTATTAAACGTGTCAAAATGTGAGAAACATGTTAAACATATCAAAAACGTGTTAAACGTGTCAAAATGTGCAAAAAACGTGGAAAATGTGGAAAACGTGTCAAAAACGTGTTAAACGTGTTAAACGTGTTAAGAATGTGAAAAATGTGAAAAACATGTTAAACGTGTCAAAACATGTTAAACGTGCCAAAAACGTGTCAAAATGTTTTAAATGTGTCATGATCGTGAAAAACGTGTCAAACGTGTCAAAAACGTGTTAAACATGTTAAACATGTCAAGATATGAAAATAGTGTCCAGCGTGTCAAAATGTTTTAAACGTACCAAAAACAAGTTAAACGTGTCAAAAATGTGTTAAATATGTGAAAAACGTATTAAATGTGTCGAAAACATAAAAACATGTCAAAAACATGTTAAACGTGTCAAAATGTGGAAAACGTGTTAAACGTGCCAAAAACGTGAAAAACATGTGAAAAAAGTGTTAAACGTGTCAAAAATGTGAAAAATATGTTAAATGTGTCAAACCGTGTCAAAATGTTAAAAATGTGTTAAAACGTGTTAAACATACCAAAAATATGAAAAACGTGTTCAACGTGTCAAAAATGTGTTAAGCGTGTCAAAACGTGCCAAAAACATGAAAACCTATCAAACGTGTTAAAAACTTGTTAAAAACATGTCAAACATACTAAAAACATGAAAAACGTGTTCATCGTATCAAAAATGTGTTAAACGTGCCAAAACACGTGTTAAACGTGTCAAAAACGTGTTAAACGTGTGAAAAACATATTAAACATGTCAAAAAAAGTGGAAAACGTGTTAAACATTTCAAAATATGAAAAAAGTGGAAAAGTGTTAAACATGTCAAAATCGTGTTAAACGAATAAAAAGGTGTTAAATAAGTCAAATAAATGTTAAATGAAAAAATAAAAGTAAAATAATTTGGGTTACACAACTCATACCCAACCCATATTAATAAATAATATGGGTTGAATTATGAGTTAGATAAATTTAATTTGGGTTGAATATGAGTTGGGTAATACGGGTTGGGTTTACCCGTTCGATCACCCCTATCTACTAGTAAGAAAGTGGAAAGTGTGTGGAACTACTAGATGAGTAAAATTTGCGACTGAAGACATACTTTAAAAAGCAATCTTATCTTATGCTTGCTTTGTTTTGTCTTTCGACATGGATGAGATTTAAGAAATGTGGGTGAACCGTTAATCTCCTCGAAGTTGTTACTAAGGACATGAACAAAAAAAAGTTTCAAAAGAGAGCATAAAAGAAAGTATTTTGTGTTAATTATGACAATATTAGGAAATAATATTGTTTCCACTATTATATTTTGATGTATTTAGATATTTTTTCAAATCTCTTGACTTAAAGTAATTTGGTTTACTACCTGCTGCGACTTTCGCGTAGGTTATGGTATTGAATGAAATTTCAATTTTTCAAGAAAAAATATAATACATTTATGAAAAATGATTTTGATAATAAATGGTTAATTATTTGCAAATGGCTGATCAAAATGAGGAGTATCAGCTGAAATTGAGAATAAACATCTTTAAACTATTATAGTTGTAATGAAAGTTCTGGAGATCCATCAGCCTATTGAGGATCTTTGAACAAATTAATTTTTATTTTATTTTTTTCTTCTTATCTTGAAATTTTCTTTTCATGTTATGTTTTTGTCATTGTTATGCTTAAACGCTTAAACGATTTTTATTTCAATTGTATGGATATTTTTAAAAAATTACAATGCAAGTTCTAAGAGTCAATTGTTAAAGTGAATTGATATCTCCATCAAGATAGATAATGAAAGAGATATCTATAACCATAAGTCAGTGTTTTGAAGGATGGAAGCTAGATGAATGATGACGAATCTATGTAGGGCTTGGGTGGGCTCAAGCCCATCCCGAAAAAAAAATTTTTTTTTTTTTTTACGATAGAAATATGACATTACACTTAATCTCTTAAAAAAATTAATATAATTCGTTGTTTTTTATCTAATCATTAAAAAAATGGTAAAAAATTACTTTTATATACTTGTTTTTTTCAAAATTTTCTCGTTATTATTTTAAGTCTACCTTAAATTTTTTTCAAGCCCACCCCAGTTCAAAATCATGGGTCTGTCCCTATGACACACATGACACCTAGGAAATGTAAGGGAAGGCCCAAGTACTCTAAAGTTTGTGTTAATTTCACATTTTACAATAATCTTGATTCTCAAGCTGCAACATATGTTTTTAGGTCTTATTGATCTTTATCGAAGTTAATTTGTGACATTAATTTTTATTGTGTGATCGTCTTTAATTTATATTTTCCATAGTTTTTTATCAATTCTTTTTACAAAAAAAAATGTACATAGGATAGATGGAGGAGGAAGACCCTAATAATACAAACATGAGAAGAGACAAATTAAACAACTAGCAATCAATCAACGGCTAGAAGTCATGACTGGATAATATTCCCTTTTGTGAATATAAAAATGGGGATTTTGAATACTTAAATGGGTTGATGCTCATTTTAGGTTGTTTGTTGGTTTCTTGGAGGGTAATGAAGTGAGTGGATTCATATGAAGACAATTAATAATAGTATTATATTATAGTGTAAAAACTCCAAGAGATCTGTTATGATAATACCTACAAGAGAAAAGAGAATCCATGTTGTGATGTATCTGACTTATTATGTATCTTTCTTAAAACACAACTGTCTTTCTGAAGTTTATGTTCTGTTAGAATGTCAGTATATATAATAAGGCTATGGGGAATGAGCACTTCTAACTTTAGATCTATTTGCATGCCCATGCTCTTTCTAGTTAGCTGTGATTATTTGTCTCCTTTCACACATGCTTAAGACAACTTATATGATCAGTATATTTGTGAAGATTTCTCGTAGTTCGAATTTATGATAAATCATGTCACAATTTGATTTGTATGGGTAGATATTTCGATACCTTGTAGGGAAAAAGTTCAATGAAAAAAAATGTTACCCTTTCAAACAAAAATTGTGAAAGATTGCAAATTTATGCTGAGAATCCCAACAAAAAAGTATAAAGCATACAAAAATCAACAAAACATGTGAGATCCATCAAGAAGGTTATAATTAACCTTCTCTATACATTAACCCTCAAAATGTCTCAAACTTCAATAGTGAAATCCCAAAAAACAAAATAACTAATTACATATAGAAAGTACAATATACAAAAACAAAGGAACAAACAAATATTAAAAGATCAACAAAATATCAAAAAGATAACAAGATAAAACTTGAATGATCTCAACTTGAGTTATAGATATGCATGCATGACTGGTCATGAAGTCTAGTTTTAAAGATTATTATTGGTTTAATCGAGACATCTGAGTAGGCAAACAAATAAAGTTTGGGTTCATTTATTACAACTTTGTAAGGGCTGGATGTGATTAAGGTACAAAGTGTTACTTACAACATGAGAGAACAAGAACATGCCTCTAGAATCTGCTTGTTTGGATACACAAGATTTATATGTGGATTTTATTCCATTTTAATTTTGTTTCTAATTGTTTTCTTGGGTAATTTGTATCATTATGAACAAACTCATCTTTAGAATTTTTTTCTCTCATGCCTTGTGCAAATGTCGCAACTTCTTCCATTTTTTCTCACCATATGGATACAACAAGGATATATTTCTTCAATACTAAGAAAAATCAGCTACATTATTCAACTAAATTGCCATACAACTATTTGTTAGTAATTCTGACATGAGAAATAGTTTATTGTAAATTTAATTTGTTATTTATACGAAATTCACAAGAAGATAACTTAATAACACCACACCACGCCAAGATCACGAGGCATTAACCTCCCTTTGAGCAAAAGAAGAAGAAAAAAAAAAAATCCATGGAAAACAACAATAATGCCCAAATAAGTAGCTCTAATTAAGTTTGTTATGAGAGCATAAAATTCATTATCTACTTTACCTTAGGCGGATCACCAAGTCTTAGCTCAAGATCTAGTCCCTCCATTAAGCCTGGGCTATGAATTTCGAGTCCTTCTAGTCGATGACCCCTACCAACTAAAGTTGGTTTCGGAATGATCATAGGTATCAAAGATGATTCGATTCTTCTCCTCTTCAAACCCACAAACTCCTCTTCTTCTTCTCCACGGGGAGGAGAAGGCGGACGTTTCGTATGGACTAAGTTCAAATTGATAGACAAATCAATAGTCCTTGTTTCATGATCTAGGACTTGTGAGTTCTTGTCGTTAGAAAGATTTGGCCATGAACACAACAATATGGATGGTTTCTTTTGGTTCTCTTCAAGATCTAGCTTACCTTGTATTGAAACACTAGAAGGTAATGACATGGGTAACCCGGAAACTCCATCATCATATTGTTCTTGATCAGCTTTAGGGTTGTAAGCTTCTTGATACCCAACCCAAGATGGGTATTGATGAACATGAGAAACTATAGGCTTATTCACCTCAAGATCATGACCATAAGATAGACTTTCAGTGTGAGGAGATGGGAGTTGCTTTAACCTAGCCCTATCCCTCCTATGGACATTCATATGACCTCCTAAGGCTTGGGCTGACCTAAACTCTCTTCTGCAAAAGCTGCAAGAATACGATCTTGGTGGCCATATGCACCCTCCAAGACCTCCAGATGCATCTTCTGCGAATGCTTTTTCCTCCCAAGAATCACCAAAAATAGGGTTCATTGATGCTTGAGCATGGGAAGTTGCACCCATCAAACCATCATGCTTTGTCCACACCCAAGGCAATCTTTCCTCCATTGATACAAGTATTTATTGCAAGAATAGAAGATGTGATTGTGAGGGCGGAGATGGAGATGTGTCCATATAGAGTCTACATCCAAGTCTACATCCAAGTTGAGAGAGGAATGGAATCTTTTAGCTAGTAGTTTAATATATATGAGAAACGTTTCTGTTTTAGCCAACCTAGTGGAAGATGGTGAAAATGTAGCTTCTTTTTTAACACTCTCTCTATCTAATTTTTCTTTTTACTCCTTTGTCCCTTTTTCTCTCTATTCGACAATGACCTTTCTTAGAATTTTGTGGAAACTATGTATACAAAATAAATTCGAGAATTTAGAAGGTATGTTTTCATATGGTATAGAAATATTTTGAAGGTATGTTCATCAATTTATTTATGAGATAATGAGAGAATGAATGGTGTGGGGTGAGTGTTTTGCGGTTGTCTTCCTCGGGTTAGTTTCTAGACTATTGATATTTGTATAGATGTCACGATCAAAGATATTATTAAAATAAGTGCAATAGAGAAGGTAGAAGCAATGTATAATAAAGTAACTAATAGTTACATATTGAGAATAAGAGAGAGTTAAACTCTAAAGAACTAGATTCTTATAATATTTTGAAAAATTAATTCAAGAGTCTCTAAAGAGAAATTGAAGAGTATTTTGAGAGATGAATGACTGGAGCTTGATCATTAATGATATTATAGTCTTTAACATTCGTGATTGCTGTTACTGTATTTCCATTGAATCAGGATATGCGATCAAGATATAAATATTTGAACTTATAAATGAATGCTCTTTAGCTTTTTTTTTTTTCATTTTAATTTATACAAAGAACAACGTTTTGTACTATTTTTTACAAGTTTTCATGAAAATTAATATCAAGATACTTAATAAACCTTTTTTTCTCCCATGCTCTATACCACTTTTGTGTGGATTGTGGATAATGAAAATTTTCTCAAAAAAAGGCATTCGGACATTGACATGTAAATCATTGTTTATTTTTATTTTGAAAGTGAACAGAATTAAGAAAAATATTTTTTTTTTAAATAATAATACAATTTCATAAGTTCACTTAATCAAAATTTCACTAATGAAATATTAGAAGGAACTTTCCTTTCAAAACTAAACATATGACTTGAAAGAGAGAAAATATTAAAACAATAATTTTTCGGAGAAAGAATGTCTATATATCAAAAGAACATGAGAAAACTAATTAAAGAGAATTGAGTTAATCTTCCAAACTAAATTGAATAGATCACAAATGTGAACATAATTATTCTCGGCTCGCTCTCGATCTTCTATTGAAAATCCAATGACGACAACTCACACCATAAAGAAGGTTATGAAAGATCCATGATATTTGTGTCTTAAAGTGAAAGTGGTCAAACATCTCTAAAGAAGAGATGAACTAGGCTTTCTTCATACTTCAAATAATGGATCGATGCATCTATTGATTGTTGCGATCCCTTTAATTTTGGCTCCATGAGACATATGTACGACATAACGTGTCCAAATTACTTAGTTGTCACAAAGCTGGGGCCAATATGAGATATATATTAATAGGAAAAAAAAAGAGAAATATGTATGTCATGAACTCGAGAAAATATTAAATTAAATTAAGATATAAATAGTATTCCACGTTGAGGTGTGTAAGAACTCATTGGTAGAGCACATTATCTCATGTCTTCATGTTTATGAGTTCAAATCATCGCAACAATCCTAACCATTTAAACAAAACCCAAACTATTTAACAATAATATTATAGTTCAATTGCTAGTTGGGACCATATTTGTAATAAACAAAAATCAATTATTTATTTCTTCAATTTTTTTCAACCATTTTCACACATTACAAATTTTTAAATCAATCAAATTGCATTAAAAAATTTGGAACCATATATCTCGAAAAATACTAAATTTAAAATACAATACTTTCAAATTCGTAAATCGTACACAAAATCATGTTTTCTGAATTTTATAAGAAATAATTACCAAATCTATCTATATTCGATTTTTCAAAAATATTTTCTGAGATCATACTTTAGTTACCTAAACATTTTCGACAAATAAAATGCGTAAATATCAAAAAACACTCAATTTAAAGGCGACTTCTTACTTTATCGTAATATTTTACTTTTCATAATTAATTTATCATATTTGTAATACACAAATAACAATTCTCTCTTTTCGATTTTTCCAACTATTTTAATACATTACACATTTTTTAAGACAATCAAATTGCATTCAGAAGTTTGGAATCCATATATCTCAAAAAATATACTAAATTTAAAAAATAAATACAATCAAACTAATAAATCATACACAAATTTTTGTGGTTTCTAATTCTTATAAAAAAATAAATACCAAATATCTCTCTCTTCAAATTCTCTTAAATAGTTTCTTATATCACACTTATTTTTAGTCACTCAAACCATTTTCCACAAATTAGAAATCTTAGATCTCACAAATTAAAAATCATTATCCAAAATATCTATAAATATCATTTCATTTACAAACATGATAAACTAATTAAAAAACGAAAAATAAAACGTTAGAATAACATTACAGACGTTTTGTCCATTTAGAAAAAGTCTCAAATGATTAAAATTGTGTAGTTCGAGTAAAATTCAAACCTCAAATAACAATTGGGCCTAATAATAATCTATATTTTGTTAATATAATCATCACTCGATTAGCTTCTAGGATGATGACCGGTGCGGAGTTAAGTGCCTCGTTGTGACGCATCATACTAGCGGTTTTATTAGTCGCATTAGATATAGAAAGAAGTTGAACACCGTGGAGAGCTCTTCTCGTGCTAGGATTTTGATCATGGTGGAGCATAAGGAGGTTAAACCGAAAATATATAATATTATGCGATGAGAAGACATTGATTGTTTTAATGTGGGACATTGTTATAGCTTTTATGTTGAGTTGTCTCTATTTGATTACTGTTGAGAGAAGTTGTGGGAATCTAAGATTTCTTCTAAAATCTTGTTTTTTGGCTGGAGTGTTATTCATGGTGGGATTTTGATGGACGAAGTATGTATGAAAATGGTGTATTATAGTTAATTGTTGTTGGATGTTCTTTATGGAGGTTGAATGAGCATCTCGCCTTCTTCTGTATTGTCATAGAGTGGCGGGTATTTGAAGTCTTCTTTGAGCATGACTAAAATTCAGTGGGTGATGTATGAGTATCTTGGTAATTGTTGGAAAGTTTGGATCGAAACAACAAATATGTCGGATCTGGATCGTTGGGTTACTATTCCTATTATCTTTTGGTGGACTATTTGGCTTCAACGAAATCGGCATACTTTTAGTTATTATATTCGTCTGATGCGTATAATACATCACGTCATTATTATGACATTATCTGAGATTCATTCTAAAAAGTCTGTAGAGTCGGTTGAGGAGCTTGTACTTCGTACACATTAAATTTTTGTGTCTCCCACCTAAAGTATTTATTTTTCTCTCTTATTATCTTTCATGTATTTTAATTTGTTCTGATGTCATTTTTGTTTTGTCGTTGTGCTTAAAATTTTTCATTTTTTTAATATTTGATTAACCATTTAAAAAACAACTTTGGAGGAAGGCAGCAACTAGTGATGTGGATCTTTTAAAAAAAATATATATATATATATATATATATATATATATATATATATATATATATATATTAATTAATTGTTAAAGAACTACGAGAGAGTTGCACTAAACCAAAAAAGGTTTTGATATGTGGAGATTGATTTTATTTTTCCAAAATTCTTTATCTATTTTTAATTAGTGTGATTTTTTATTTATTTTGTTTGGTTGTTAATCATGTCTAGCTACTTTGATGTTGCTTAGTTACTTTTGAGGTTGTCTAAATTGATGTGTCACAACTTCGTTTATAATTGATTTATTTTTCAATACAGAACGTAATTATCAACTTTTATATTTTCCATGAACAAATGAAGAGTTTCTCAAAATTTTAAACATATTAAGTAGTACACCTCAATTGCCTATTAAAACCTTGAATTTGATGTTTAATCGTGAATATAAATTTTTTGATGGGAAAATAAATTATTCAAAACATAACACTTTCCTAACTAATTGAGTATAAGAGATGAACAGAAGAAAAATTAAAACGACAATGTAAAACAAGTTTTAGCGTGAAAAAATCTCTTTTTAAATCGAGAGTAAAAACCACGGGACCTGAACAAGCTAACAATCCACTATCATCAACAAGGTTACAACTTACAAGTAATGATTCACTCTAGATATAACCAAACTAAAGTTTAATAAATTGCATCAAGATTACACAACAATCTTGGAAAATAATAACAAATAGCAGAAAGAGCAAGATCAACCAACCTTATGAATTCTGTAATTCTGATTTATCTTGGATTGACTTAGAAGTTTCGGAAAATAGATCTTCACCGTTCAACGTATCCCCATAAATAACCAACAAGATGTCAATGTTTGAAGTCGATCAAACGCTGCAAACTCCGACAAACGAAAATTTTCTCAAGTTGTTACCTCAAACTCTGAATCTATTTTTTCTCTACTCTCTTTTGTTGTTCTGTAAAACTCACTGAAACTTTAGATGAAAAATAATGTTCCTTCACATTGTATACTCTTATTCTGAGCCTAAATAAATCTCACACCAAGTTGAGTTTCTCCAACTAAGAGAACAAAACCTAACAATTTTTATATCGACAAACTAGTATTTACAGATTTTACATACTATATCTGCCTATTAGGGTTTTTGTTCCAAATGTTATTCTTCGTCCTTCATTTTCTAAAACTTCTGTTATATTTGATTATATCAATTTTGCCAAATCGACACAATATTTGTAAGTTTTTCCTTATAAAAATAAAGTAATAGAAACAATATAGGTGTCTTTATGAATCATTCAATAATTGACCAGAACTTCAAACCATTTGCAATAGAAAATGCATAAATAAGTTGGTTTTGTCGAAAGAGGAAAAGAAGGCTTCGACGTAACAAAAAGATTTTAATATATGATATTAATAAAAGAGAAAAAATTAATATATTGGCATGCAGACATCCTCTTGTCCCGTAAGTTAAGATTAGGAAAATGTCAGTCAAGGTACATTATTTTATTATTATTATATTCTAGGTGGGAGAAAACCCATAAATTCCAAAAATGTGACACCTTGAAAAGGACATTTATTTATATAAAATATAATTGTACAGTTAATAACTTTGATATATACAAGGCTAATTTAATTATTAAATAATCATTTCCTTCATTGAATAAATGGAGGAAATATTGTCTCCATATGGCATTCTATATGCTGAATAAACGCCTTTTCAACCATTTGAAGAATAAAAGTATTTAAACAACGTTTCTACTGGCACGATCAATGAAGATATTGAAAACATAAATTTTATAAAAATATATATATTATTTGCTGAGACTTGCAGAGGGATAAAGACTAAAGAATAATGTGAATGTTCATATATTTGGGTAGTGAGAGATTCGTAATTATTATTATTTTTTAAAACAATAGTAAGACTATATTAAACATTGGCCGAAAAATTCTGGATAATGAGATTCATGGTTAAGTAGATAAATTCTTTTATTTTTTAAGTTTTTTTATAAAAAAAATAATTATTTTAAAATTATATCATATCATTTATTAACTGTTAAGTAACTTATGTCCATAAATAGATATAAATTTAATGTGTTCACCAAAATAAACTTTGGTTACATCCACACGAAAGAAAGATTATTATTGAGAACATTATTACAGAGTGGATGACATAACAAATTAGGGTTATAACACGAGTTTATATAACACTCGGTCCCTTTAAATCCTAATAAATAGATAATTGGGTTGACCCATTAAGAAAGTCTAACTATTCAAGTGTATTCAACAAATCTCTACCTTGACTTGAATTCGCTCAAAGATCATAGGTGAATTAGTCAGTGCACATATGTCCTAGATGCATACGTCGATGTCGAATGGTCCAGATGCATTTGTCAATGTCAAATGACTCAATTTCATTTGTCAATGTCGGATGACCCAATGTTTATGCCAGATGACCCAGATGCATTTGTCAATGTTGGATGACCCAATACGCATTCGTCGATGCCAGATGACCCATGTTTTTTTAAATAGACATGAATTTAACGTGGTTCAGTACTAAGATAAAACTTGGTTACGTCCACCTAGAGGCTAGAAGAAAGAGACTATTATTGAGAAGATTATTAGAGAGATGATAACATGACAAACTAGGGTTATGATACGAGATTATATAACACACAGTCCCCTAAAATCCTAATAAATAGAGAATCGGGCTAACCCATTAAGAAGTCCAACTATTCAAGTATATATATATATTTTTAAAAATGTCAACTTAATTTTATTAAAAAGAGCGCAAGGTGCGTTCAAACGTTACAAAAGGAAAAGAAAAACAAAACAATAAATAAGAAAACAACATAAGAACTTTAAATGCCAATAAGATCGAAAAATTATCATCCCATACAAGCCTCTCTTTTTCAGATTAAGACGAACATGTGTAACATAAATTATTTGAGATGCTCGTATCCATAATTTTTTCCTTCAAAAACTCTTCTATTTTTTCTTTCCAGATTGTCCACCACATGATGAGGGGAATTGGTTTTCAATCGTCCGCAATTTTGTTGCTAGAACACACTCAATCCATTTGACTCAGAAGTCAACGACTTTTGATGGTTTATCTCAATGAAATTGAAGGAGGTTCTGCAAAAGAGTCAACGTGCTCTTGGCAAGGTCACGATAAAGAAGAATATGATCAATGAATTCATCACTCTTCAAACAAATATTGCATATGCTAGTGAGATGAAATCTTTTCTTTTTCAGTTTGTTAGATGTCAAGACTCCTCCATTGATAACTTCCCAACCAAAAAACGAGATTTTTTATGAAATTTTTTATTTCCACACCTCTTTCCAAGAAAACGGGGATGAAGATTTTTGGAGAGACGCATGATAAATGTAGCTAGTTTTAAAATTGGGAGAGTCAAACAGAGAAAAACTTGTCGTCAGTCTCTAGGTCAATCGAAACGTTGGTTAGAACATATATGAGGAGATCTCGTTTCCCCTCCTCTTCGGTGGAAAGTCGTCTATTTAAATAATTCTCCAAACAATTTGGTTACATGTGAGACGAAAACAGGCTATCACTTTAGCCTCATTTTTACTAGATATCTCAAAAAGATCCCGATAATAGTCTAATAAAATTTTGTTGGGGTGTTATAGTTCATTCCAAAAATCGATTTTCTTACCATTACTATTCCGTAAAAATGAGAAGGGGATAGAGTTTCTCCTATGTTTTAATATGGCGGCCCTATAGACTTCTTCCCATAAACTATTCAAGTCTATTCAATAATCATAATAATGAAAAATTAAGAAAATAATGAAAAGCTGAAAAGACAACAAATAAAAAAATGCAGACAATTGACAACAAGTAATTCTGATGTAATGTGTGGTCATGTTGTTAAACTAAATGTAAAAAAATAGATATACAAATAGATTAAGTTTAGAAAATATTTATATTATATAAATATAAGAAAATGCATTTCAATATAATAAATATATGATAATTACCTATTTTATATTGTCCGGAGATAACTAGTATTTGGAGTTAAGTGACGTATGACTAAGATTTAGTGAGTGATGAGTAGTTACTGAGAAGTTTGGATTGAGATTGTTGATATATTAGAACTTACATATTTGGATTACATATTTGGATAATAATCCTAATTATTTTCTGTTGGACTATCTGGTTAGAAATAAATCATTGAATCTTTAATGATAGTATACAATTGATAATAATATTATTACAATGTTTTTTGAGATTCAATCTAAAAAGCAAATAAAGTCAACCAAAAAGTTAATTATTCTGGTTGAATACCTACTATCTCGATAACATAAGGTAATGTATTTATATTTTTTCATATTTTAATGTTAGACTTTTTATTTTATTTTCTGAGGGACCTTTTAAAAAAATGTTATATATGTATATGATAATATTATATATATTGTATTTTTCTAAAGAAAATATTATATATAATGTGTAAATGGGTTAAGAATATATGTAATAAAATTATTCATTAGACTCAATAATACAATATATTTGTGCACACTTATTTTCTTCATTTGATCTGAAAAGTATAAACTCTTTTTTTCAATATTATGAATTTTCTAAAAAAATACCAAAGACTATTAATACCTCAAAATTGTCCACCATACTTTTACACCAATGCTAATGATTCAAATTTCAGTCGGCCTAAGGACGGATCTATGTTTGATAGGAGAGGAAAATTGGTTGTAAAAATAAAAAAATGTGAGGAGAGAGATTTCTTTTCTTTCTCAACTAATGAGATTGGTCATTCTCTTTCACATTGTCTCTTCTAAATTTTTTTCTCTATTATTTCTCAAATAAATTAAAATTACAATCAAAATGTGATATAACTCCTTAATTTTTAAAATTTAAAAAATAGATAAAATTAAACGCTAATCTACCTATTTCATTCATAAATTTTCTAAAATAATCCCTTCAAATCCTGAATTCGTGCACGATCGGCATTGACATTGTTTTGCTTGTAAAAATCAATTCTGACCCACAAAAGGCATAGAGATGAATAACGACTACCCTCAATTCTGACCCACAAACGGCATAGAGCATGAATAACGACTACCCTTACCGTCACAATCAATATTAGCCGCCCTTACGGTTTTATTTCGAAATGTCCTTGATTTTATTCTAGACGGTTTGTTGCATATTTATTGATAACTCAGTGACATATTCTTCCATCATTTTTGCTCTCTTATATAAGTTTTTTGATATCTTATAATATTTTAATGAATCTTTGATTATAAGTTAAGGATGAGGATACTCATGGATGGTACTATTAGATAGAGTTTTTACATGCTAAATAACATCCTCAAGAGACATAAGAAGATTCTTCTCTCCACATAGATGATAGAACATACCAATCATTGACTTTGACACTCAAATAATTGTTCTGAGTTCCATCTTAATTTGAATCTTATGTCTTACCCAAATCATATTATTATTGCATATATATTTCTGAGAAAGCCTAACTCATCATTTCAAACATGTCTTTTGACTTGTGATTTATAATTTGTTTGTTCTTTCATACTGAAAGTGTCTTTAATACTTCTCTATACGAATAAAAAGTTTCTCATTTTTTCATAAGAAACCCTGAATACCTCCAAACAGTGTTACATTGCCTAAAATTGAGATAAACTTCAAATATTTAACTGAATTGACATGTTTATAGAAAGTACTTAGAACATACCATATTCATAAAACAAAATATGATAAGAGGGAAAAGTATGATGGGCAGATAATATTTTCATGGAATCAAAATAGAAGATTTTCCTGATTTTGCCATTAGTTAGGTTTGGGGAATGATCTTAACATAAATAATCCATATCCCTTCATCCTAAACCACAGACCTAAAAAGTTGGCTTGTGAATTATGGCACTTGCATATCTTGATTTTGGCAAATTAAGCAATCTTCTTCTTTTTCCATCTTTGATGATACCATGTTATAAACTGACCCTTAATTTATTCAAAGCTTAAAAAAGTGCTGATATAAGATCAACCCTATATGATAGAGTTTGGAAAACTTCTCTGCATTAATTGCATAAGTGGCCAGAATATATCCAGTCTTTGGAAGCCATCTGACACCTGTAAACAAATAGCGATTAAAATCTCGAATTAGACTCTTGTTAATGAGTTTGATTTACAATTTAAGAGTAAGTCACCACCGATTTTAAGTAAACTCTCTATTTTGATTGATTTGAACTTTAGTATAAAAGCAAGAAAATAAATCCCCAAGTAATTAAATGCAAATACCTCAACAATGAAATAGGCCCATTTACTTTCCATTTCTCCCTTGAGGATGGTTAACTCCAATTTCCTGATTATTTCAGCAATTTCCATGAATAGTTCATAGTCATTGCATATCATCTGAAAACGGTGGTCCATATATGAGTTAGGAGAAATTAATTATAGTTTTCACTTCCAAGTACAAATGGATTACCTCAATGAGCATATGTCCATGGGTTCCAAGATCTTCAACTACTATTGGGCTTTTCTGGAGATTGTTCTTCCCCAGTTCAAAGCCCCAGCTTCCTCCCTTTAGATGTTCAACACCACCAAGTCCAGATGATTTGGAAATTTTTTCACCAGATAGCTGCTATACAGAAATCAAAACTATTAACTAGTTATTTGAATTAACTTAATTTGATAACTGCAATCTAAAATGGTCGAAATATGTATGATCAATTCTACTTACCTTATGCTCAACAGATTGTTTCAGCTTATCAGCGTGGGAAGTGACACTTTCCAAGTGCTTCATATGTTTTATCGTTCGCTCCAGAAGCCCGTCAATGCTACACTGTAGGCATAACTGAATGCAGTAAGAATCATTATGTTACAAAGATACACGAAACTGACATATTACAGATTTACCTTGCCACTATCTGGAACAAGGTCTCGTAGCTTTTTCACCCGTTCTTGAATCAACTGCCTATCTCTTGGCCTTGCCCTAGGATTTTCACAAGGCTCAGTCTTTCTTTTGCTCTTATTGGGTAATTTTGACCCCTTCTTAATATGGTGGTGGTTAACTTTCTTCTTCTGCTCTTTTAGAGAAAATGTATCAATTGTGCTATCCATATTTGATGTCACGCATGATTTCATATCACTGAAGCTGTAGACCATATTATCATCTCCATTGACAACTACAGGTTCCACAAGATGGACAGCTAAATTGCTTCCGAAAGGCCAACCATGAGGTTCCCCAACTTCACCACATTGATTCTCTATTGAGAAGAATGATTCATTCAAGTGTCCTTTGGTCTGCATTGGCAATCCTTGTCCTAGTGCTTTATGCAGCTCACTATGTCTCGGAAACTTGAATGGTCTCTTATCCTCATCATTTTCCACATCAGCCTCCTTGTTGATGAATGTCGGTTTCATGACTAAACTTGAAGAATAAGATTCTTTATTCTCATGGATGTAATTTTCAAAGCTGTTAATGTCATGGGTATGATAGGAACTAAAGATTTGAGCATCCTCTTCTTCATAACAAAGAAAATCATCCAAACTTCCTGTAATAATATCTTGCCACATATGCAACGAAGGATATTGTAATTCAGGAACTCCAATTGAATTTTCAAGTGAGTAGTCATTAAAAAAATCTCCAAGAAATTGGTTTCCCGAAATGTAATGTTCATCATCTTCAGCTGTCATAATTCTCATCAGACTATTTGAAGGGTCAATAAAATCCTCCATGGGAATCAGGTTAGAAGGTGATACTGACATAGAAGGAAATTCTGTATCATTATAGAGATGAAGGAAATGGGTCGCACAGGAGAAGCACTCGTAGACCTGATCTCTAGTAGTAGCAACCATTTCCGCATCTTCCAGAACCTGAAAGTTATAGGGCCTCAGGTGTAGATCAAGTACAACAGGATTGAATCAAATGTTCATGAAGATATTTGGATCATTTTGATAATAAGGAGTCTGATCTGTTATACTGTTTTTGAAGGAGATTTTGTTATTAACAAGTTTACATCTAAACATTGGTTAATGTACATCTTACCGACAGGATTCATCACTACTTTGGCTACTAAGTGTCTTGGCATTTTACTCAACATTCGCTATTATTCAATTTCCTTTTACCTGTACTCTTCTCAAATGGGATAATGTTCGTCTTAAGGTCTTGTTTGATCTAGGGTTATTTGAATAACCAAGTGGTTATTTGAAATTACATTGTTTGATGTAGGTTATGAAAATCATGTTATTTGGGTAAAAAGACATTAGGGGTATAAATATATAATGAAAAGATAAATAGAGGGTATTTTGTTTGATGATTTGAATGATGTGATAGATGAGTAGATTGTTGATTAGATATGGGATAATTAAAATTAATCTCAAATAACCCACAGTAAACAAGTCCTAGTACATTATGTAGGATTTAGAATGAAATAAAGATAAATTGTAGTACCTTCTTCAATGAGCCAAGTTGCAGAACTCCATGATGAGCAATAGGTATTAACAGAATGGTCTGCAGTGTCAATAACAATTAAATTCAAAAGGTGGATATTGTGTGGTTTTAAGTAATCGAGTTTGTTTTTTACAATTTTGATAAATGTCTCTATGACTTCTACCTATTCAGATATATCATCCAACTTACAAAAATAAGCAAATCGTTCTTAATTTGATAGCATGAATTTTTTTTTGCTGTCAAACCCCCCATGCGTGTGGATTTTTGTCATCCATTTTCATTGATCTGCTATGCCGACATGCAGCTAGACTAACAAAACTTACTTTGATAGCATGCTGATTGGGCCGATTTGCTTGTTTTTGGCAAGCTGAATGGAATATACCAAAACATATCTACATTGGAATATATGCATAGATATCAAAATTGTTAAAAAAGTTTAGGACCAAATTTATACACACACTTTTCAATTTATCTAGATGAAAACCTAACAAGAAGTTTCACCTTGATTCCTGCTTCAAGCTGAGATAGCCATTCGTTTGGACACTGTCACCAATTGCATAAAGTATGGCAAATAAGCTCTACTTGTAATTCATGAACAAAGTATTGAAGACAGAATTTAAACAACTACCATGGATAAAAAATCATAGGTTGTAATGTTGTCTTGTGAAAACCAGCAATAATTCCCTGACAATGCAACTTCACCAACAGCCCTGAGAAGTATATTTTCAGATAAGATTAAGAATCTGCAGAATTCAAAACATTATTTTCTGCTATTGTTCTAATATTAATTATGCATTACAACTTGTTAGATACCGCCCTGAGTTTTTCCAATTTCATCTCTAGAAGATTCAATGTTACCATAATTGTTGGGAAAACAGGTCCTTGAATTTCAATCTTTTCAGGCACAAAAAGCAGGATAATGGATGAAGTATGAAGCGGAAAATAGATAATTTTATGGAAGTGAATGATTTACCCTTCTCCCAATCTGTAATGGATACTCTTCATCTCTGCCACTGCCAGGTCAACTGCAAATTCATCTGACTGCTCACTATTTATGCTGGATTCATAGCTCATACTCAACATAGGGCTTCTGTTATTGGACAATTGATCCGGAATCATGTCCATAGGCTCTCTAATTGAAGAACGGAAACATCCATCTTCCCATGTCAAAAGCCTGAATAAGCATCTAAATGTAAGTCAACAATATTGTATCAGCTTGAACCATTTTGGAAATTTGGTTCACCTAGCTATCTAATCAAACCAAACTATACATTTCATAAATGTAATTCTATACTAGAATCTAGATGGAAACGAACCGAGAGTTAATGTTGTTCGAATCCAGTAACAACAAATTGAAACAAATAGGTGCTCTCATAAACTAACTACAGTGATCATGCAGGATAATTCCACAAGCAAAGAAGTCAATTACCTTTCACCTTGATCCTGAAGCTTCCAGAACACTGCATAGTTCCATTGAAAACTGCAACAGAAACTCTGCAGTAACTTCTTGAGAAGAACGAACTCCATATATTGTTTATCTTAAGAAACTGAAAAAAGAAAAAAGAAAAATCTCCAGCAAAGAAACTACTATTCCAATCAACGTTTCTCGTGGTAACTCAGCTAACTCCCTCGATATGATCCTCGTCCTGCTTGTTTCATAATCAAATCCGTTCGTCGTTTTATTGGAGGTCCCGTTGATATAAACAGCATAGAATTCATATCTAAAACTCTCCTTGCAAAGTCAATCCAAGAGATCAAGCACAGTTGGTCAAGAAGCATCGACAATCGGAAAAAACTAAGAAAAAATCACGATTAAACATCTTCCGCTAGATCTCGCCATCATTTCAGCAATAATATTACAGATCGCCTTCGTAAATAACAAGTAATTTGGAAGATCCTCCAATTTCGGATGCTTAGATAAACGAAATCAAGGAATTAGAAGCTGATCGAACCTATGAATGATCGTGGATTATTCAAACTCGTGAGCCTCCATATCTTTCACTGGTTTATAATGATCTGTGGAGAAGGAAGTACGGGATTGCTTTACGCCTGATTCAACTGTGATCAGCTAAAGGACATGTAGAATCATATAGAAGAGATGAGTTAGAATTTGATGATAATCAAGAAATATGATAATGGATGCAGGAGTGGTGAAGCACTTTACCTTGGAAACCAAAAAGAGAAAAAAGTGAAGACTGACTGCACGATTACCTTTTCCTACCTTTTTATATTGGCCTGTCCTCCCGCCACCACTAAGCGGTTGCTTTTTGGACTTTTCTTCCTTTTTTTTTTAATTCTATATTATAATTGAAATAATGTTGAGAAAAAAATTGTAAAGACTACTAATTTGGTCTATTTTTATTTTGAATTAAATCCTTCTTTTTTGAATTTTTTTTTTTGAAAAACTAGATTTTTTATTATATATATATCTACAACTATCTTATTTAATCATATAAACTATCATAAATTCTTCTTTAAAATATTGATTTTTTTTTATTAAATAACTTGGTTTTTGAGTTATAAATAATTTGATAAGAAAAAATGTGGTTAATATATATGAAACGTGGAATTGGTTTAGGATAAATCTAAATTTTCAAAATTTAGAAATAGTTAATTCCTAACATCTAACCATCTTATTATATTAGTACCATATTATTATTATTATTTTTTATACATGGATTATATTCAATGAGATCAATACGTATAATTTATAATGTCACTATTATACACAATTTTTTTTATTGTTTAAACATAACGACAAAAAATAATACAAAAATACGAGTGTTTACCTTATCACCAAACACGCTCAAAATACAAAGAGATTAACCATTTGAGAATAACAATGAAAACATAAGTCAAAAATGCTCACAAACGAACAAATATAACATAAAATATAGTGTTTATAAGTTCAAAGTTTCTCAAGAAGATCAATGAATTCAACAACCGTGTCCATCAGTTTTCTAGAAGAGAACTCTCATATTGTTATAATATATAATAGAGTTTTGGAGTAAACGCAATGGTCGGTCGCGGTCACTGACCTTCATGCGGTTTCTTTCGATCCAAATAGTCTACCAGAAAATAATCGGGATAAGGACCCATCAACTCAATCCAACCGAGCTCACGATTTATATTTAAACATTTCAACAACTAACGATTGTCTCAGACATCACTCACTCAATATCAATTATGTTCCAGAGTAGACTCTAAATCGTAACCACTCATTTACATCACAAAAGCAAGTGAAGTGTCGTCTCCACCTATTCGCAATACATTCTACAACGACTAACCATAATACGCATTTTCATGCATCTATAATCCGTCAAGATATTCGAGATTTGTTTTGAAAAATCTGTAGTCGGTTGAAGAGTTCATCGCCCTTCTTAAGACCTTCGTGTACGTACGCAAAAAATAATTTTCTATCTATGGCATACTTATCTTTGTTTTTCTTTATTATTTCCTTTTAGGAATTTTAATTTTTATGAGGTATTTTGTTTTTTTATTAAATGAATCATATTTTTTAATATTTTATGGATCATTTAAAAAACAATCTTATTACTATGACTTTGAACATATTTAGGTCACCCTTCTTAAAGACCTCGTAGTCGCGTTAATTTGGTGGATTGAGATGAATAAAAGGGTATTTAACAACAAAACTTGTCCGGTGAAATTTATGCAAAGTTTTCTTATCACCACATTGATAGAGATTAGTGGCAAGTCAATTATTTCAACAAGGTGCATCGTTAATCTTTAGGACGATTTTCGAAGATAATGGGTGAAACATTCGTTAGAGAGTTAGTATTTGATGTCATTTGTCTTTGATATCTTTATTATTATGTTTTCAGGTTTCTCCTTTATTGTCTTGTTGGTGTTGATGTTATGTATTTTTTTTTTTTGTCTTTTTTAAAAAGAAAAATTGTCCTTTAATAAAACGATTTTCTTTGATTAAAATGAAAATTTTCAGAAAAAAAAACTTGTAAATTAATCATTAAAAGCTAAACATATATATAAAATTATGAGATGAGATGACTTAGTCATGTTGACTAAAGTGTAGATGTAGAAGCTTGAAATAAAATATAAGTAAGATTGATATTATATTGTCATGATCGGTAGTTCGCATTCAACAAACACTAGAGTCGACAATTGAGGGAGGTCGTAAGCAGAAGTTGACAAGAGCATTTGCAAAAGTTGAGAGAGCATTTAAATATTAGGTTTAAACAAATTGTTAAAAGTGAAATATTAGTCAATTAATTATGATATAAGCATTAGTTAATTACCATCCATGCAAATTATAAGCCACAAATGACTATTTGGCTATTGGCTTTACAATTCATTCCCACTTGCCTTGTCTCTTGGCTATTGGATAACTTGTGCCTTTTTTAACCTCTTTCATTTACTAAATTTATTAATCTCATTAGCAAACAACAATTTTTTATTTTTAAAATAGAAAGCTAGAGGCAGATTCAGATTCAGGTGGATTTTATTTTATTTTATCTTAATGTGAAATAACCCCAGCAAATTATGACCTCGCCGGGCCAGAACCACACGTACAAGTTTCCTGAATGTTGCTCGTCCATGATAACTTTTGAGGATTTGCGTGAAGTAGTATATTCCCTTCTTCACTCTGTTCCGAAGAGTAATTAGGACCAATTTAGTCACGTTTTCATGTTCCAATTAAACACTTTCCATTTTCATTATGAATTATTTTTAAAGGAGAAGATTATTCTCTTTACCAAACATATGCGGATCCAATCACGATCTTCTAATTAGAACCAGAGATTTTTCTCTATTAATCCCCTTGCCCCTTATTCTTGAGAATCATAAAGATCATTTTTCCGGTTTGAATTTGTTCATTTGGAATTTGGGCTCTTCGTCATTTTTCTTTTTTAATTTTTCTCAGTTTTTTATATCATTCCTTAACTCCAATAGGTTTGATCCAATAGGTTTTGATCCATTTTATCATTGAGGTAGGGTACCAAAAAAAGATGAATTTTTTAATTTAATTCAATATTTACCTTCTTTTTTTAATTAAGAAAAAGACAAGACTTACATTCATCCATTTGTTTACTCTATAATTTTCATTCAAATTTTTTTAAACTTACTTTAAAAAAAATTCAAGCTCATCCCAAATATAAATTCGGAATTCGACATTATACGAATAACTTTTATCAATATTGTTAGGTCCTCAAAATTTATAATTAATTCAATATTTTTAACATTGACGGAGGTGAAAAACGGGGACACCGTTGTGTTTTGGTGTTTACTTTAGTTTAGTCGTGTCTAAAATTTTATTTTGAATTGACAAAACTTGGAGATGACATTTGAATCGAAAATCAACGTCGCGGCTATCCGAAAAACGCAGACTAAAGCTACATATCACAAAATGCAACACAACAATGGACTTTCCAAGCGCTTGCGTTGTGCGACCGATGAACTTAAAAATTTATTAGATTTTACCTATTTTTTCTTTTCATTATAAATTATTTTATTGTTGTATTTAAACGACGTTTTTTTAATTCTTAACATTTAATTGAATTATTTCATTTTTAAATTTAAAAATAATTTGTTTCTCAAAAAATAAAATACAAATTAATATAATAATAAATATATCAACTAACTAAATTAGTATATGAATTATTATAAATCAAAGACAAAATAATAATGTGTAAGGCCAACATAAAAATCAAACGAACAATTAAGACCACGTGATTTGATTTTGAATTGGAGAAGAATTTTTAAAAATTTGTATATTGAATTATTGAAAATTCAAAATCATATATAAGTACTATTTGAAACTCATAAATCTTTCACAATAAATTTCTCATTGAAATCAATTAGGGTGCTTTTGGGTAATGAAAATTGAAATTAGTATTAAAATTTTAATATCAATTCTATAAAAGTTGACATTAAATTAAGAGTAATGATATGCATAGAATTTTTTTATTATATATATTTTTTTAGGAAACTAATGAGTGGAATGACACATCTTACTTTTAAATTAAAGAGAAAGTGATGGACAACAGAAAAAAATTGGGGTAACGATGTGTCATTTATTGAGTAAATTAAAATTTTGATAAAAAAATAGATTTTTCAGATTTTCCATTCACTAAAAAAATTGAGACATCTTTACTTACAACTTTTATGTCAATAGTTTATCCGCTCTTTATCATTTTTTAAATTAAAATTCAATTATTATGTTTGAAACAAAATTGTAAATATATTTTGTTCCTTATTATTTCTCTAAATTAAAATTCAAATATAGTTTTTTATGCTTAAAAAAATTATAATTAAAACGTTTTGAATATATACCTTATCGTATACGATAAATTAATAAGATGTCTTGTTTAAAAAAATCCAAACAATAAATATTAAATTTAGAATTACAAAATTACATTACGTAAATTTCATTGAAATTAAAATTCAAAATTACAATTGTGATTTTAAATGGTATAACCAACATAAAAATTTGAATTAAATTTTTTAATTCGGTTGAAATTTAAATTAAATATTTTAATTCCAATTTCAATGTCTTACCATTCAAAATATATATATATATATATATATATATATATATTTAATTCATATGTTTGAAAAGGTTATATAGTTGTAAATCAATTTCAATTTTATGTTTTAAAAATAATATAATAAAAACAATTTGAATATATATATATATATATATTTAAAATATATATTGATTTATGTTAACTCTTAAATTAAAAAATATATATCTGTTCAATATTTTAACTTCTAAATTCAAAATATATATTATCATGAAAAAATGAAGAACCCGGAATAAATACGATTAATATGTTATAAATGATAAAATGATAAAATATTTTTTTAAAAAAAAATCAATGGAATTACAATTTAAAGCTAAAAAATGAAATTAAGAATTATAAAACACACATTAATTCTAATTCTAATATATATATATATATATATATATATATATATATATATAATATGATGCTTAATTTTCAAAGTGTCCGGATTGCCGGGTCGAGAACTATGGTTAATTTGGATATTTGAGTTGGATTGTGGGTTGACCCGTCTATAAACTTAAAACGGTTAAAAATAAAATTAAAAATGTTAGAGGTATGTTTCGAACTTGCAACCTAACAAAAACAAGTACAACATTCTAACCAACTATGCTAATAAAACTTTATAATTTAAATTCAACACCAAATTTGATGAAAGAGAGACGTTTTAACATTAATATAAGTTCAACTTTTTAACTAACTAATTTATATATTAATTTTCAAAGTGTCCGGATTGCCGAGTCGAGAGACGTGGTTAATTTGAATATATATGTCAGAGTACGTAATGAAAAATGCTCACATTTTAACGTAATTTTTTTTCTCAATTTTATATTATTTATCGTGCATTTGCCTAAATGCTAGTTCTAGTTCTAATTCTAATTCTATTTCTATTGGTCAACCAAACTTAAAAATTTGAATTACACCTCAATTCCAAATCAAATTACATAATTATTTGTTTTCCGTTCCTAGTGAAACTGTCATACAAAATGAATGACAAAATGAAATCTCCACCATTAATCTTCACATTGTATATTCAATTCAATTCAATCAATCGGTCTTAAAATAAAACCAACAAATCTTCTTAAATGCATGTGCATTCAACTACCCATAATTATCTTTCCTCACAAAAATAAAATAAGCAATTTCAAAATATTAATTAGTGAGACAATCCCATTCTTTTGGTCAAGTTTTCCAATATGTGGGTTAATTGTATTAATCTTACACCACACCCATTAGGATTAGTTCTTCAAACTTTTTTAATATTTTCTTTTAGATTAATTAGGAAGATAATTTTGTGATGTTTTTAATGAGAATCAAATATGCGTGGTTCAATCTAGTTTAATTTAAAACAATTCTTCTTTGATTTGATTAACCTAATCAGTACCATAAGAATTGAATAATTGAAGCACGCAACTCTACGAATATTATAGTTCCATCTACTTTGATCACTTGGTTGTTCAGCCTATCAATTCGTGGACAATAATAATACATTGTATGATGACATCTGAGTATTTTTAAACACAAATTAAATAAACCAGCAAATGAACAACTAGAAGCCCTTTGTGTTCATCTATGGTTCATGGTTGACAATAAATAAAATAGTTAATTAATCAATGAAAATGAAATATTGACAAACACCCAATAATACTTTTATAATATAATGAATTGGTCGGTCTTGAAAGGGAAAGATAGAGAATCAAACGTTATGAAATTAAGACTAAAAGCCAAAGTAGATGTTGGAATTAAAATGACTACTTTAGACTAAGACTACTTGGATATAGGTTTATAAGAATAATTTTGAATTATTTAAAAATAAAAATTTGATTGGTGTTAGTTTTAATTTTTTTTTCTTTTATAAAATTATTTAATGAGCATTAATATATAACAATAAGATACATTTTTTTTATAAAATAATATAAAATATTTTTGTATTTTAATTAATAAATTGAGTGAATTAATTAATTAAAAAATAAATGAAATAATAAATAATTATAATTGAAAATTCAAACGAACAAGCTTAAGTTAAAATAGAAATTATCGTACAAAAATAAATGAACTCTATATGTATCATCAATGACTCCCATTAAAGACAAGTAAAATTACTATTATTCATTAGATGAAAAATATATAATACATATAAAAACAATAGCCACCTCAAAATTCATATACAATAATATCAATATCTTCTAGTAAAGTAAAACTGTGGTTAGCATCCTTCATTAAACCAAACAAGTCCTTGAAAGAGTGGTTAAGCATTAAATGATGACATAGACATAAGAAACTTATGTTTGAGTTTAAATTGACAGGCCAAGAATATTCATTAAACTAATACCGACCATCTAATTTTAATTTTGATTGTCATATTGTTTGACAAAATTGCTATGAAATTCAGAAACAGTTCTGAGGTTTGGGCTTCTAGAATACAAAGTAGAAAAATGTTTTTAAAAAATAATTTCTGGAATTCTAGTTAAAATAGTTGTTTTTAATGAAATTTGAATTCATGACTAACTACATTCTTTTATTCTGTCCTTAACAATTATACTAAACTCTTTTATATTTTAAGAAAATTAATTAATTTAATTAAATATTTTGTATTAAATAGACTACCCATAAGTTTGTTGAGCTTATCCTAAGGCGGGCTTAATAAAACATATACATTTATTTCACGAGTTCTCAAAACTCTCAAGTTTTATAGTTATTACAACAAACTAGCATTTAGCCCGTGCATTTGCACGAGTAATAATATAAAAACCGTGAAAAAAAATTACGGATAACATTTTTTATTTTATTTTTAACCGTTTTAAGTTCATGGGTGAGTCAACCCACAATCCGACCCAATTATCCATTTACTCAACATCATTATATGAGGAGTGATAGAGGGAGGGAATTTAATGAGGGAATTTGGTGAGAGAATGACGTGGCATCACCTTCATTGGTTGGAAAATGTAAAAGTGGGAGGAAAGAGAGAAAAGAGAGAAATTATTTAATTTTTTCAGCGAATAAGATTATGCCACGTCATTCCCTCACCAAATTCCCTCACCAAATACCCTCACCTAATTATTTCTAATCATTATATATTAGTTAGTTAAAAAGTTGAACTTATATTAATATTAAAACGACCCGCGTTTATTAAATTTGGTGTTGAATTTAAAATATAAAGTCTTTGTAGCCTAGTTGGTTAAAGAATTATACTTGTTTTGTTAGGTTGCAAGTTTGAAACATACCTTTAGCATTTTTAATTTTATTTTTAACCGTTTTAAATTTAAAAACGGGTCAACCCACAATCCGACCCAAGTATCCAAATTAACCACAGCTCTCGACCCGGCAATCCGGACACTTTAAAAATTAAGCATCATTATATATATATATAGATTAGTTAGTTAAAAAGTTGAACTTATATTAATATTAAAACATCCCGCGTTTATCAAATTTGGTGTTGAATTTAAAATATAAAGTCTTTGTAGCCTAGTTGGTTAAAGAGTTGTACATGTTTTGTTAGGTTACAAGTTCGAAACATACCTCTAGCATTTTTAATTTTATTTTTAACCGTTTTAAATTTAAAAACGGGTCAACCCACAATCCGACTCAAGTATCCAAATTAACCACAGCTCTCGACCCGGCAATCCGGACACTTTAAAAATTAAGCATCATTATATATATATAGATTAGTTAGTTAAAAAGTTGAACTTATATTAATATTAAAACGTCCCGCGTTTATCAAATTTGGTGTTGAATTTAAAATATAAAGTCTTTGTAGCCTAGTTGGTTAAAGAGTTGTACTTGTTTTGTTAGGTTGCAAGTTCGAAACATACCTCTAGCATTTTTAATTTTATTTTTAACCGTTTTAAATTTAAAAACGGGTCAACCCACAATCCGACTCAAGTATCCAAATTAACCACAACTCTCGACCCGCAATTCGGACACTTTAAAATTAAGCATCATTATATATATATAGATTAGTTAGTTAAAAAGTTGAACTTATATTAATATTAAAACGTCCCGCGTTTATCAAATTTGGTGTTGAATTTAAAATATAAAGTCTTTGTAGCCTAGTTGGTTAAAGAGTTGTACTTGTTTTGTTAGGTTGCAAATTCGAAACATACCTCTAGCATTTTTAATTTTATTTTTAACCGTTTTAAATTTAAAAACGGGTCAACCCACAATCCGACCCAAGTATCCAAATTAACCACAGCTCTCGACCCGCAATCCGGACACTTTAAAAATTAAGCATCATTATATATATATAGATTAGTTAGTTAAAAAGTTGAACTTATATTAATATTAAAACGTCCCGCATTTATCAAATTTGGTGTTGAATTTAAAATATAAAGTCTTTGTAGCCTAGTTGGTTAAAGAGTTGTACTTGTTTTGTTAGGTTGCAAGTTCGAAACATACCTCTAACATTTTTAATTTTATTTTTAACCGTTTTAAATTTAAAAACGGGTCAACCCACAATCCGACCCAAGTATCCAAATTAACCACAGCTCTCGACCCGGCAATCCGGACACTTTAAAAATTAAGCATCATTATATATATAGATTAGTTAGTTAAAAAGTTGAACTTATATTAATATTAAAACGCCCCGCGTTTATCAAATTTGGTGTTGAATTTAAAATATAAAGTCTTTGTAGCTTAGTTGGTTAAAGAGTTGTACTTGTTTTGTTAGGTTGCAAGTTCGAAACATACCTCTAGCATTTTTCATTTTATTTTTAACCGTTTTAAATTTAAAAACGGGTCAACCCACAATCCGACCCAAGTATCCAAATTAACCACAGCTCTCGACCCGGCAATCCGGACACTTTAAAAATTAAGCATCATTATATATATATATATAGATTAGTTAGTTAAAAAGTTGAACTTATATTAATATTAAAACGTCCCGCGTTTATCAAATTTGGTGTTAATTTAAAATATAAAGTCTTTGTAGCCTAGTTGGTTAAAGAGTTGTACATGTTTTGTTAGGTTACAAGTTCGAAACATACCTCTAGCATTTTTAATTTTATTTTTAACCGTTTTAAATTTAAAAACGGGTCAACCCACAATCCGACTCAAGTATCCAAATTAACCACAACTCTCGACCCGGCAATTCGGACACTTTAAAAATTAAACATCATTATATATATATACATTAGTTAGTTAAAAAGTTGAACTTATATTAATATTAAAACGTACCGCGTTTATCAAATTTGGCGTTGAATTTAAAATATAAAGTCTTTGTAGCCTAGTTGGTTAAAGAGTTGTACTTGCTTTGTTAGGTTGCAAGTTCGAAACATACCTCTAACATTTTTAATTTTATTTTTAACCGTTTTAAATTTAAAAACGGGTCAACCCACAATCCGACCCAAGTATCCAAATTAACCACAGCTCTCGACCCGGCAATCCGGACACTTTAAAATTAAGCATCATTATATATATATAGATTAGTTAGTTAAAAAGTTGAACTTATATTAATATTAAAACGTCCCGCGTTTATCAAATTTGGTGTTGAATTTAAAATATAAAGTATTTGTAGCCTAGTTGGTTAAAGAGTTGTACTTGTTTTGTTAGGTTGCAATTTCGAAACATACCTCTAACATTTTTAATTTTATTTTTAACCGTTTTAAATTTAAAAACGGGTCAACCCACAATCCGACCCAAGTATCCAAATTAACCACAGCTCTCGACCCGGCAATCCGGACACTTTAAAAATTAAGCATCATTATATATATAGATTAGTTAGTTAAAAAGTTGAACTTATATTAATATTAAAACGCCCCGTGTTTATCAAATTTGGTGTTGAATTTAAAATATAAAGTCTTTGTAGTTTAGTTGGTTAAAGAGTTGTACTTGTTTTGTTAGGTTGCAAGTTCGAAACATACCTCTAGCATTTTTCATTTTATTTTTAACCGTTTTAAATTTAAAAACGGGTCAACCCACAATCCGACCCAAGTATCCAAATTAACCACAGCTCTCGACCCGGCAATCCGGACACTTTAAAAATTAAGCATCATTATATATATATAGATTAGTTAGTTAAAAAGTTGAACTTATATTAATATTAAAACGTCCCGCGTTTATCAAATTTGGTGTTGAATTTAAAATATAAAGTCTTTGTAGCTTAGTTGGTTAAAGAGTTGTACTTGTTTTGTTAGGTTGCAAGTTCGAAACATACCTCTAGCATTTTGAATTTTATTTTTAACCGTTTTAAATTTAAAAACGGGTCAACCCACAATTTGACCCAAGTATCCAAATTAACCACAGCTCTCGACCCGGCAATCCGGACACTTTAAAAATTAAGCATCATTATATATATATAGATTAGTTAGTTAAAAAGTTGAACTTATATTAATATTAAAACGTCTCGCGTTTATCAAATTTGGTGTTGAATTTAAAATATAAAGTCTTTGTACCTTAGTTGGTTAAGAGTTGTACTTGTTTTGTTAGGTTGCAAGTTCGAAACATACCTCTAGCATTTTTTATTTTATTTTTAACCGTTTTAAATTTAAAAACGGGTCAACCCACAATCCGACCCAAGTATCCAAGTTAACCACAACTCTCGACCCGGCAATCCGGACACTTTAAAAATTAAGCATCATTATATATATATAGATTAGTTAGTTAAAAAGTTGAACTTATATTAATATTAAAACGTCCCGCGTTTATCAAATTTGGTGTTGAATTTAAAATATAAAGTTTTTGTAGCCTAGTTGGTTAAAGAGTTGTACATGTTTTGTTAGGTTGCAAGTTCGAAACATACCTCTAGCATTTTTCATTTTATTTTTAACCGTTTTAAATTTAAAAACGCGTCAACTCACAATCTGACTCAAATATCCAAATTAACCACAGCTCTCGACCCGGCAATCCGGACACTTTAAAAATTAAGCATCATTATATATATAGATTAGTTAGTTAAAAAGTTGAACTTATATTAATATTAAAACGTCCCGCGTTTATCAAATTTGGTGTTGAATTTAAAATATAAATTCTTTGTAGCCTAGTTGGTTAAAGAGTTGTACTTGTTTTGTTAGGTTGCTAGTTCGAAACATACCTCTAGCATTTTTAATTTTATTTTTAACCGTTTTAAATTTAAAAACGGGTCAACCCACAATCCGACCCAAGTATCCAAATTAACCACAGCTCTCGACCCGGCAATCCGGACACTTTAAAAATTAAGCATCATTATATATATATAGATTAGTTAGTTAAAAAGTTGAACTTATATTAATATTAAAACGTCCCGCGTTTATCAAATTTGGTGTTGAATTTAAAATATAAAGTCTTTGTAACTTAGTTGGTTAAGAGTTGTACTTGTTTTGTTAGGTTGCAAGTTCGAAACATACCTCTAGCATTTTTTATTTTATTTTTAACCGTTTTAAATTTAAAAACGGGTCAACCCACAATCCGACCCAAGTATCCAAGTTAACCACAGCTCTCGACCCAGCAATCCGGACACTTTAAAAATTAAGCATCATTATATATATATAGATTAGTTAGTTAAAAAGTTGAACTTATATTAATATTAAAACGTCCCGCGTTTATCAAATTTGGTGTTGAATTTAAAATATAAAGTCTTTGTAGCCTAGTTGGTTAAAGAGTTGTACATGTTTTGTTAGGTTGCAAGTTCGAAACATACCTCTAGCATTTTTCATTTTATTTTTAACCGTTTTAAATTTAAAAACGGGTCAACTCACAATCTGACTCAAATATCCAAATTAACCACAGCTCTCGACCCGGCAATCCGGACACTTTAAAAATTAAGCATCATTATATATATAGATTAGTTAGTTAAAAAGTTGAACTTATATTAATATTAAAATGTCCCGTGTTTATCAAATTTGGTGTTGAATTTAAAATATAAAGTCTTTGTATCCTAGTTGGTTAAAGAGTTGTACTTGTTTTGTTAGGTTGCAAGTTCGAAACATACTTCTAGCATTTTTAATTTTATTTTTAACCGTTTTAAATTTAAAAACGGGTCAACCCACAATTCGACCCAAGTATCCAAATTAACCACAGCTCTCGACCCGGCAATCCGGACACTTTAAAAATTAAGCATCATTATATATATATAGATTACAGTAAAAAAAATTTTTTAGTGAGAATCGAATATAAAATATTTATTTATTTAAAAAAAAAATTATTACTAAGAACTAATTTTGATAGGTAAAATTGATATAATTAAGCAATAAGTCAATAACCTCATGATATATAATCTTTGATTTGTAAGTTGTGACCACAAAAACTAAAAAAAAAACATTTGATAGGTTATAACTTTTTGTTTAAATCAGACTTTGAACTTATTATTTTCTTATTCAATCTCAAACAAATCATACAACTTAAATAATTCATAGTGAGGCTCAAGCTCAAACCCAAAACTAAATACAAATCCAATAAATATTAATTAACAAGTGTATAGTTTATTATAAGTGCAGCCTTCCTAACTCATCAGTATTATGGCTAAATAACATCTTTGTTTTTATTTGGGTCTGGTCAAGTTAGTTTGTCTTAAAATTTTAGTCGTATTACTTATGTTCTAAACCGATTTATTCTGGTTTCATTCTATAACTCGTTCTAGTTAGTCTTTGTGGGAGCTAGCCAGCAGTTTTTTTTACCTCCATTCTTTGATTTATATGATATTTATTTTATTTTTGTTTTTAATAAAATAACTTTGTTTAAGAAAATTAGGGTTAAGAGTCAAACTGATTTTCTTAGTTTAGAACTTTAAAAGGTCTTGGGCCAGGCCTCACAACTCTTATGGAAAAGACCAACTGGCGTGGAGGGATTAGGGAGGAATTGCAATTTTTAGGAAATGCATTAGACTTAGAAACCGATAGATTAATATCATTAGTCAATATTTAATTGATGCTTATATTTGTTTCACCGACTTAAGAAAAACATATATCAGAATTGTCCTAGAAACACCAATTCTGGTACATTATTAAAAATGATCTAGACTTCTTGTACAAATATTGTAAAAATAAAAAATCATTTGTAGACTTCATAAATCTATCCAATGTCTTCTAGTATGTAACAATACAAGTAAAAAGAAATATCAAATAATTGTAAAAATTGAAATAAAATAACCAAGAGACAAACACTTTTTTTTAAAATGTTCATGTAAGAGACAAACACTCTTAGTGAGTAATTCACATTCTTTTGAATTAAAAAAAAAAAAAAAAAAACTTGTATTTTCTACTATCAGTAATGTTACAAAAATATTACAATAATTCTTAAAAAAATATAAAATTCACACACAATAAAAAGAAATAAAAAGAAATACTTGATTTACATTTATATTGGTCTTAATTACGTCAATATCAATACATTATGTATCATGATAAAATGCTCTCAAGTACGGGCGTTCATCGATTCGGTTTTTGGGTTATTCGAGTTTTCGGTTTGAGTTCTTCAAATTTTTATTTTTTTATAAACATATTCGAAAACTGAACTGATTTGAATAAATTCGAATTTGATCGAATATTCGGTTCAGACCAAACATTGAAACACCCCATACCCATAAGATGAAAGAAATTTTCTTAAGAGAGTCATCAGAATAAACAAGTTGTTAGACATGTTGTCTACTTAAATTATAATAAAAAAAGTATGAATCACTCAAACTATGCTTAGTGATTGATCATCAATGTTCGACAGTTGAACGACGGAAGTAAAAGTAAAATAGTGTTGACAATGACCAAATATGATGGTGGAGAGGTATTTGTGATGCTGGTGAGTGTTTGCAACGAGAAAAAATGAGAGATAGGTCAGACTCAAGAGTGAATGATTGTAGCGAGGGATTATAGTTTTAGAGATTATGGAGGACTAGAGGCTGACCGAAATTAATATATAATAATTTAATTATATATAATAAATTATATAATATATAGTAAAATATATAATTAAAATAAATAATTAAAAATGAAATTGGTTTTCGGTCAGGTTTTCGAGTTGAAAACCCCAACTCGAAAACCAAATCAAAAAACTAATTTAAATTCGAATTGGTTTAAAATTCGATTCGAAAACCAAAAATAAAAGACGAATTCGGTTTATTCAATTCGGTGAATTCAAATTCGATTGCATATTCAGTTCATATCAAATATTGAACACCCTACGCTCAAGTCAAAAACTTGATTTTCTAAAGTTTCTAGTTGAATATTTAAATATGTCTCAATTAGGGTTACAAAATAAGCCTAAGCTCGAGTTCGTCTCAATTCACTTTTTAATTAGCTCGGTTCGAACTCTAATTCTTTTGTGAGAGGTATTACTATTGAGCTGACTAAACTAATCGGTTAGCAGGTGCAGGTCAAGCGAGAAAAGAAATAAAAGAACTACTACCAACTAAAGTTCGAACAAGTTTGTAAATTTAAGCTCGAACTTGACTTGAAAATTTACCCATAAACTCGAGCTCGACTCGAAAAGTTTGAATTAAAATTAAGTTTTCAAGCTCAAACTCAATCCAAAACTAATATTCAAAATGAAAATATCAAAACCAAAAATAAAACTATGAAATCGTAAACAAAAACTGACATATTAATATCAAAACAAAAAACGAAACTATGAAATCGTAAACAAGACTTACCGATTGATTGACTAACAAAAAAAAGTTGTTTTTCTTATTTGTTTCCCGCCCAATCAATTTTATCAAGCTAAAACATGCGATGATCACACGAGATGGAGCACTTTTTCGGTTGATAGAAAGGAAGGGAGCCGGCTGAAAGCCGCGTTGAGAGTTGCCAACAAGTCTACTAGCTAGGACTGCCATTTGATATGGCATCTCATTTAAAAAAAAAGAGCAAGATATTTGTTTTGTAAAATATAAAATGGTTTTTTAGACTGGTTTAAGATAAAAATTTAAAATTTTATTTGGTTATGTATTCAAATATCACAAAATATATTTTTTTTTAACTAGGTAAAAAAATTATTTTTCTAGTTTGGACTAGGCCCCCAAAACTCGGGTAGGCTGAGAAAGGTAAGTGTGATGATCAGAATAGATGGACTTGTTGAGTATAATTTAAAAAAATATATATAATTATAGACAAAAATAGTTGAGGATTATGGTTTTGAAATTATCTTTTACGATGTAATAAATGAGCGTGATAATGAGTGAGGATGATTAGACCAGATGTGATTTATTATTATTATTATTATTATTATTATTATAACAACGATAATATTTTTTTTTTAAGTTTAGGTTTTTATGTTTGACATTAAAATTATTAAAAATAAAGAAAAGTAATATATTATATATTGTTTGTATAAAAAAACTCAACTAGCCATCGAGCTAATATTTTATGAGCTCGATTACAGCTCATTTAGCCGGTTTGGGCTCGAACTCGATTAGCTGATTTCGAGTTGGGGCTCATTTACAGTTTTAGTCTCATTTATGTCAATATTTGTACACTGTGCATTCATGATAAAAAAAAATATTAATGTATAATATCCAGTTATATAATATTCACTCGTTTACCAAATTTCCATTCACTAGTTTCCATCCATCAATGGATAAATAGAAGGATCTCTTCTTCTTTCTTCTTTTTTATTTTCATCATTTCTCAATGTCGACCAATCTAATTGTCCAATGTAAATTTTGTTTTTGGAATTTGAACTGAATTCTGATTAAAAATTATCAATACATTTATAAATATGTTTCTCACTAAAATCTAGCTATTTTCAAATAAATTCAATGAAATGTTTTTAAATGGGTCTAATATATAATAATTTACAAAATTATCAAATATTTTTATCTATGGTATATATATAAGTGTATAATATTGAATTATTCCCACTTTCATAATATCAAATAGCCACCTAACATTCCAACAAACCCACACAAGTTTGGTTTGGGATTGAGACATAGAAGGATATAGAAAATGACACAAATAGAATAGTTATTTGACTAATTAATTAACTATCTAGCTAGCTAGGTGCTTGTAATGATGCAATTGGTGACTTCACTTATAAATTGAGAGTTGATCATTTCTTCTTGAAGCAAGTAATTGAAACGGTTCCTTTTGTTGACTATTAATGCTTCTAGATATATGTTACATAAAATGTTTCAAATATTTTAAATGACCTATACAAATCAATTATTTTTAAAAAATTATGCCAAACCAAATTAATTTGAAAAGAAAACTATATAAAATATTATTGTTGCATTGGACTTATAAACATGTATAATTTATTCCTAACTACCTTCATACTTCACCTGGTTAACTATGGTTATATTTTTAATTGTATTTTTTTTTGTTATGTATTCCCTCACCATTTTTATTTTGATTAATACTACTTTTCTTTTTTATGTAAAGATTTGAACTTTATATTTTATTATTTACATCAAATGTTTTTACTCAAGCTATTGCCAGGCATATTTAATAATATTATTAAAATAATTAATTAATAAACTAAACTAAACTAAACAAGGATAATGGAACATGAACTTTTAAAATAATAAGTCTCTATACAATTTTGTTTGGAGCTATCTAAAAATAAATAATGATAATGAAACCACATTTTATAACTGTTTCCTAACAAAATTTATAATGACAATCCTTTTACTGTAGTTATAGGAGGTTGTTTATTTGTTATCCAATGATCTAACGAGTGTGGTCCATTCAACATTTTTCATTTGTTTTATTTTTGTTTTTTTTGTTTTTGTCGGATTACATACTCTTTTTAATTCAAGTCACTAATAAAAATTTCAAAACTCTTTCCAAATATTTTTTATTATTCGGTGCATGATTGAAAGTAAATTAACTTAGTAAGACAATTTTCACTAAATTTTTTTTTAGAAAAAGAATATTTTTGTTACCTGAATATATTCTCGGTGGTGGTTAGCATTATCTTTCACAGTCAAAACTTCTTTTTATTAGAGTATTCTTAATGAAAATCAAGCATGAAATACTTTGTTTCATAAATAAGAAATTTGTCAGAATAGTTAAATAGAAAATGTTAAGGCCATCTCCAACCAGACGTCAAACGCAAACAACGCAAATTCTGCTCTAACCGGACGCCAAACGCAATCCCATACTGGGAATTCACACCCTCTCAAAAAAACCATATATGTAGTATCACTATTCATTTACACCATTTTTGGTCATTTTTAAAAAATGACCCTTAGACTTATTTTTTTTATTTTTGTTAATGACTTTTAATTTCTATTCATATAAATTAATTTTTAAACTTATATTTTTTATTTTTAAGATAGAAAACTATAATATTTTTTAAATTTATAATTAAATTATTAAATTTATTATATTTGAAATTTTATCTAATTTATTTTATAATTTATTTTATATTTTTACGTTATATATGATAACTTAAATTTTATAAATTATAAATTTCTAATTATAAATTATACAAATAAACATAGAAAATACTTAATAGGTTTGTTTTAATATAATATGTTTGTTTATTTAAATGTATTATTGAATTTTTTTTTTTTTTTTTATGAATTATTGATATATATATATACTTAATTTTATTTTAATATTATTAAATGAATAGAAAAAGATTGGGGTTAAATATGTAAAATTGATAAATATATAGATAATATTAATAAGGTTAAAAAGTTAGTTTAAGAAAGAAATATTTTAAGAATATTTTTTTGGGTTTGAAAATGAGTTTTTTGGTTGAAGATGAATTACTGTTTGATGTGACATTTACTGTTTGATGTGACATTTACTGCATTTTGGGTTTGAGAATGAGTTTGTGGGTTGGAGATGGTCTAAGTGACTAACATTTTGAACTTTATGATTAAGTCTTTCTTGACCACATATATTTGGCTCCCTCTAGGTGAGAAGGATCTTTCAAAGTTGTTTGAGATCATTATCTCTAAAATAGAGAGAAAGTTGTAGAAGTGATCTCCAAGGAAAACCTATTAATTGGTTTTCTCATAAAACGGTCGATGTGCTTACTCCTATATATATCTCACTATTTGTAATTCCGAAGAAGAGGGTGTCTGTTATATACGATGAAGAGGTTGAGTTGTAAATTTTATGGAATAAAGTGAGAAGGATGAGGATTCGTTATTCGAGATATTAGGTTCTGTCTAAAATGGTGTAGATTGGTATTGAACATAATTATATGTAGATGAGTATTATCATATACAATTATTGATCGAATTGGTCCAGCCAATTACTAAAATGTATTTGGAGGGATATTTTTGCCATGTGGAGGAGTTTTCCAAATCAATCCAGATTCTTTGTAAGGGATGGTTGTTCGATCAAATTATGGGAGGAAGAAGGATATTCAAATTTGGCTAATTAGTGAATTTCATAAGTTGTTTATTTTTATTTTGCCTCCACAATTAAGAACATATTTGATAATCGAATTAGTTGCTTATCAGGGGACTATGTCGGAGTCCAATGGTAATGGTGGTGGTTGAAAGCCTGGATTGAGCGGCTCAAGATCCAAGTGAGCATGAATCAATGTGTTACTATCCTTATTATTTTTTAATAAATTGTAAAATAATCAATTATGGTAATTGTTCTTGCGATTCATTCACAATGTATTTTTTTTTAAAAGTCCATGCAATATGATATAAATGATAGTCGTTTAAGTATAACAACAAAAATAATACAAAAACGTGAGTGTTTACCTAGTCACAAAACATACCAAAAACATAACGAGATTAATCATTTAAGTATAACACTGAAAATATAAAAAAAATGATCACTAACAAACAAAACAAATCATAAACTCTAACATAAACGAGCTCGGAGGTCTTCAAAAAGATCAATTAGTTCACCGACCGTCTCCGCCGATTTTTCAGAAGATATCTACAATATCGTCATAATAATAGCGTTGTAGAGTAAACGCATTGGTCGACCCTAATCACTTAATGTCCTACAGTTTTATTCACAATGTCACTATTATCACGTCTGTCTATATTTGTTTTGAAAAGTTTGTGATTCTTCGAGTGATCTCATTACTCATTACTCTTTTGGTTAATTAATCTACTTGCTCAATATAGCTCTTTGTTTAGTTTGTTTATTTCATATATTTATCATATGAAATGAAAAAAAGTATCTAGACTTTGTATAAATTTGAAAAATATATAATCATGGTAGTGGTCTTATAATTATGAATTGTTGTTAATTTTGATTTAGGTGACTAGAGCGAGGGGTTTGAAACTTTGGGTATTTTTTTTTTTCATTTTCTAAACATTTTAATTTTGTTTATTTATGGATCATTCGAAATAAATCCTAATTTTTTAATAATCTCAAACTCACAAAACAGCTCAAGTAATAATAGTTTTTTTAAATAGATAAAAGTCTAAAATTTGACAAATTTAATTTTACTAGAAACATTTTAAATTAAAATGAGGTCATCAATCATTAATAACAATAATAGTTTTTAGGGAGAATGTAGAGGGATGGTATTGCAATTTGATTATTTGAAAAAATAAAATAATTATTTCTTTTCATAGAATTCTTTTTTTTTTCTGATGTGATGTCACGTCATTTCCTATATTATCATTTTTCTCAAATTTTTATCATCTTTCTCAAATTCTTTCTCCTATCGCTCCTCAATTTCTTACTTTCATACTATTATTTGTGTTTTTGTATATTTAGATAGTTATGGTTATGTTAGTCTTATTTTACAATCATTTAAAAATAATAAGAATTTATTATTATGAAATTAGCTATATATTTATTTAAAAAATACATTATTAAATATACGGATTAACAAAGACTCATAAAAATAATTAAATATATTAATTAATGTCTTTTTAAACATTAATTCAAATATTTACACTATAATCATCTAAAAATATAATAATAATAATAATAAATGTAGAAGAAAATTAGCATGACATTGTACAATTATTACCTATACAAATTAATTGTTCAATTCATAAATTATTTCCATTGATTCAAACACATAAAGAAGAAAAGTAGAAAGACAAGGGAGAAGGGAGAGTTATTCTTCTTCTAAATATATTCATTGGTTGGTCGAAGATTAATCTGCCTATCACATAATCTCGATAGGCTTATCTTGACTTCGACTCTGTCCACAATCATGACTTTCATTTTTATTTAAGATTATGAATTGTAATTTTGAGAGTATAATAAAATAAATAAATGTTAAAATTTTTGAATGTTTTCTTTACTTCCTACTTCTTTTATATATAAAAAACCATTTATTTAATATATATATTTGTAAAGAACAGCCTAAATTCATTGTTATAAATTGACATGTCAGATTTTAGAAGCTATTGTTTAGCTGTAAAAGGGACATCATGTCACAGACTAATGTCACGGGCTAACTTTCGAATGCTTGATTTTCCTCGATCCCGTGCGGTCCTAGATTAGTATTGCCACAATGCTAACTAGTCAACCTGTTTGAAAGTGCAAGAAGGAAACTTTTAGAGTGAGAGTGAGAGCTTGGAGAATAAGATTGAATTGTATTACTTGGTGCTTGGCTTAATGACCAAGGCTTGTTTATATACAAGTATATGGATCATTCTAGATCCTCCTAGACCTAGTGTTTTCTAGACACTTCTATTACCTAACCTAGACCCAAGAATTCCTAGAGATTTCTAGAGAATTCTACTAACACCTATAAATGAGAACTCCTAGAGAATTCTAGAGAGTTCTCCACCTTACATACAAAAAGGAACTTCTTAGAGAATTCTATAAAGTTCCATGACCCTATTTACAAAAGAGGAACTCCTAGAGAATTCTAGAGAGTTCCATAACCTCATTCACAAAAAGGGAACTCCTAGAGAAATCTAGAGAGTTTCATGACCGACCAAAATCCAGAAACTCCTAGAGGATTCTAGAGAGTTCCATAAGTGACCACAACAATCCGGAATATTCTAGAAAATGCACCTTGTGGGCTTGCCATGTGCACCCCATACCAATGGGCCGTGACATTCTCCCCCACCTAAGTCGTGGCCGACCTCGGCACGACCTTAGAACGATGCATGGTGATCTTCTTCCCGGCGTCCCCTAAGTGCTCTTCCTTCCCCTTGCACGTCACGACATCAGGTGCACTTATGGCTGCCAGCTCCAACCGATATGAGACGTTTCCCACACGTCTCTCGATCGAAAACGGTCCCTCGAATCTGCGCACAAGCCCCTTGAGCACAGACCGCAGAGACTTCAACTGTTGCGAGGGCAACTTCCCCCTTCCACCGTCTCCTTCCTTTACTGCACGCCTTCTCAGATCTGCCCCTCTCTTCATCTTCTTGGTGTCTCCCTCCAAAGATGCCTGAGCATAACCTGCTTCCTTTCCCACGGACTTGGCGCGAGTGAAGGCAGACCGACTTTGGCCCACGTTTCCTGTGGCCAAACCTTGTGGATCTGATGGTTTTGTGCCTTTAGTCTTGAGTCGCTCGAAGACCTTGCACCTCCCTTTGACGTCCTTGGGTACTTGTCCTTTCCCCTTGGAATCGTCCCCATCATCCACCCTAGCAAAAGTGGTAAAAGCCCATTTACCACATTTGCGACCTCGGCTGAATCGCATTGCCGAGAACATGCCTATTCCCTCGGATTCTCTCCTTGTTGGGATCACACTAGACTTCCCGTGATCCACAATGATTAAGGAATTGGAATAAGGCATTATGCAAGCGCGTACCTGATCGCACCATTGTAATCCCAACACTACGTCGTAGTCTTCCATTGGGACCAAGGTAAACGAGACTGTCCCATACCAATCTCCGATCCTGGTGTGCACTTTCCTAGCCTCCCCGGCCACCGGCTTGGCTACATCAAAGGACTTCACCGTCCCTCTTGTTGGACTGATCCGCAGACCCAGCGCCTTGGCTACTCCTTCTCGCATGAAGTTGTGCGTAGCCCCTGTATCCACTAGTGCCTTAATGCGTCTTCCCCCGATCCAAGCTTCCACGAACAAAGAGCCACTCTTAGTTCCCTTGATCGGCTTCGCAACACTAGTCTTTGCAGCGTTGAGCAGTCTCAAGGATCCCACCCGAGTCCCTTCCTCTTCCTCGGAAGACTCGTGTCCTTTCACTGCTGCAACATTTTCCCCCTTGAACGGGCACATAAACTTTATGTGATTATGGGCACCACAAATTTGACACACTCTTGGCTTACCCGAGTCGTCGGTTTTCCCCACAGAGTTGTTATGTGCATGCCCCTTCTTAGGTGGGCGGTCTCCCCCACCTTTCTCCTGGTCACGTGGGCGGTCTCCCCCACGATTTTCCTCCTCGTCCCTGAGGATCTTCGGCCTATCCACAGACACTTTGAGCTCTAACAGTCTTTCTGCAACCGCGATTGCCTCGGAGACGTCCCGCACCTTGGCCCTTTGCAGCTCCAACTGCGCCCAAGTCTTAAGGCCATTCACAAACGCGAACAGGGCCTCCTGTTCCGTTAGACTAGGTAACTCGAGCATCAACTCCTGGAACTCCTTCACATACTCCTTGATGCTCCTGTTGTGCACAAGTTGATTCAACCTTTTCCTAGCCTCGAACTCGGCGTTCTCTGGGAAGAATTGGCGCTTGAACTCGGTCTTGAAGTCCTCCCACGTCTCCATTCGCAACGTACCTCGTTCAATATCTACTTCTCGCCTCCTCCAACACAGTAGTGCCATCTCTTGCAAGAAGAAAGGTGTTGTCTCCAACTTGCCACGATCATCTAGTATGTTTGATGCCCGAAAGTACCTCTCCATGTTCCAAAGGAAGTCCTCCACTTCCCTTGCACTCCTCGAGCCTTTGAATGGAGTTGGCTTAGGAACATCCATTCTTTGAGGTGCCGCACCTCTATGTTCCCCTCCATTCCTCCCAATCCGCCTTTCCATAGCGTCGAACCTCCCCATTATCTCCCTTCGGAGAGCGTCGATCCTCGCATGGACTTCTCCCCGGATTGTCTCGAGCACTTCATGGCGGATATCATTAACCTCCTCACGAACCGATCCCAGCACTTCGTCACGAATGCTCCGGTTCATATTGTTAATGACCCCCATCACCTCGTTCTCCAACTTTTCACCAGCCTCGTCCAACTCCGCCACCTTGTCGGCCACCGTGCTGAACTCCTCGAGAGCTTCTTGATGCTCGCTCATGCTTTCCTCAAGCCGGGTCACCCGCGCTTCCATGGCAGCATTCCTCTCAACGGACCTTCCCCTCTTGGGCGCCTTGTCCTTTTGTTCGCCGGTCGGAACCTTTGTGACGTTCGATCCTGAATCCATTTCTTGCAACGTGAGTGCGGAAGTACGAAACGCTTGCTCTGATACCACTTGTCACGGGCTAACTTTCGAATGCTTGATTTTCCTCGATCCCGTGCGGTCCTAGATTAGTATTGCCACAATGCTAACTAGTCAACCTGTTTGAAAGTGCAAGAAGGAAACTTTTAGAGTGAGAGTGAGAGCTTGGAGAATAAGATTGAATTGTATTACTTGGTGCTTGGCTTAATGACCAAGGCTTGTTTATATACAAGTATATGGATCATTCTAGATCCTCCTAGACCTAGTGTTTTCTAGACACTTCTATTACCTAACCTAGACCCAAGAATTCCTAGAGATTTCTAGAGAATTCTACTAACACCTATAAATGAGAACTCCTAGAGAATTCTAGAGAGTTCTCCACCTTACATACAAAAAGGAACTTCCTAGAGAATTCTAGAAAGTTCCATGACCCTATTTACAAAAGAGGAACTCCTAGAGAATTCTAGAGAGTTCCATAACCTCATTCACAAAAAGGGAACTCCTAGAGAAATCTAGAGAGTTTCATGACCGACCAAAATCCAGGAACTCCTAGAGGATTCTAGAGAGTTCCATAAGTGACCACAACAATCCGGAATATTCTAGAAAATGCACCTTGTGGGCTTGCCATGTGCACCCATACCAATGGGCCGTGACACTAAGGTTACTGAGCTATTTTAATTAACCAAGACCTTAAATTACTATTATTATTATTATTATGGACCATATTTAATTGAGAGGATCTTAAAAAGATGTTACATTTTGGGGCTAAGAAAATATATTTGGAATTTAAGATTGATATAAAAAATATAATTTAAATCATCAATACTTAACACACAGTTAAGCTGTTCATTTTTATCTTTTATTTTAAATTGAAATTAATATACAAAATTATCAGTTGATGATTGTGAGTTGAAACCGTCAAGCACAACATATATTGTTACTGATATATTTTAAAAACAGTTATATGTATATATATTACAAGTATAGTTATTTATCATTTATAAACTTATTATTTATATATTTTATTTGAAATTGATACATTTAATATAGCATTAATGTAAATGACAAAAAAATATTTTAAAACATTGTAAACGACCCTCAACACATTTATTGTTTTGTCCGATCATTACAATTTTTGTGTAATTGTTTTTTTATTCATATTATTGACGCGTTATTTTAATTTTACATAACAAAAAATTAGCCGATGACAAATAGCTCAATTAGGGTCATTTCGTCAAATTTCCATATATATATATATATATATATATTCCATTTAATAATTTATAATATTATGTTTACACTTAGTTTATTTAAATCTACATCACTTCAAAATTCTCCTCTAGCCATCCACTCAATGTGATCTTCCAACTTTTATCAAAACGAAATTTAGGTCAAATATAAAAGTCACATTTTAAAGATAAAATGTATTCATTAACTTACATTAATCTCGAAACACGTTCACTTAAAAAAACAAAAGAATTGACATGTCATGCTAAGGCAAGAAATACCAAATACACACTTGTTTAGTGCACTTATGGTAATAATAAATCCTCTTGGAGGCGAGCTCGGGTGTTCCAAAAGTTCCTACACACCAAAACACTCATCATCAGGTCTCATGCTCAAGACTCGTCGAAATATCCATAAATTTGATACCCTCAAGCAAAGATAGGTCTATATTAAGGTTGTGGTGGACTAAAATGCACAAAATAAATTAATAAAAGAAGGTTATTTCCCCTTTATTTTTTAAGCCTATCCTAAAGAAATTTCAAGCTCATCCAAAATGTTTAAAACTCACTAACTTCAATTCCTAGATCAAGAGTTTTTACCCATAAATAATTGGTTGACAAGTTTAAGTTTAAGTTTAAGTTTAAGTTTAAGTTTAAGTTTGATAAGTAAAATCAATCGAGTTCATAAAAGATTAATTTAAAAAACAAAACACAAAAATACACTAATATTGTAAGATATCTTACATCCAAATATTTTTAAAGGTTATACTTAAAACTATTTTGAATATTATATTCAAATACTAGGCAGGCATACTATTTTTTAATTAATAATATATTATTTCTTAATGCACAAATATAAAAACACAAAATTCCTCCAACCTTCTTTCTTTTTTCTTTATTCTGGTTAGGATCCAAACTTTTTTCTAGAGACAAGATTAGAGTTGGGCAATGGGTTAGCTAAATACGAACCGACACGATCCAACATAATATTTGTACGGAACGACACGATACAATATTATCTCACTCGGGTATTGGGTTGACACGATATAAGCACGAGACGACACGGTCACGGCACGATTATGAGTTTATACGATCGAAACACGGTTACGAGTCGACACAGACACGACACAAGTATAGACACGACACAAGTATAAACACGACACGAACACGAGTATACACACGAAACGACATAAACACAATTAGTCAAATGACATAAGTTACTCACGTTAACATTCTCTAAACCTATTACATTTTTATTCAATTAATAAATTATTTAATTTTATAAATGTAATATTTATAATTAAAATTAAACACATTAAAATATAATATTAAAATAAAATATTAACTTAAATAATATAAATTAAAATATAAAAAATAAATTATATAAATAAAAATGTGAGTCTATTAATAATTCTCTTTGATATTATTTTATTAATTACTTATTAATTTTTTAATTATTTATAATTTCAATTATTATTAATACATTAAATAATAAATATATGATAATAATTTTAATTTTAATAATATAATAATATATATTTATAAATTTTACCCATCTTTTACACTTTTTTTTCATTTTTTTTCTCAAAATACCCACTTTTACATTAACATTATCAAATGGCCATGTCTCTTTAAATATATTTACAATTTCATTAAATTTATAAATTATTTAATTTTATAAATGTAATATATATAATTAAAATTAAATATACTGAATATTAAAATAAAATATAAATATTAAATAAATTATATGAATAAAAATTTGAGTCTCATAATAATTATCTCACATATTACTTTTATTAATTTACATATTATTTTTAAAATTTTAAATTATTTTAAAATTTTAATTATTATTAAAACATTCAAACAAAATATATATATATATATATATATATATATAATAATTTAACTTTGATAATATAATAATATTTTATAAGTTTTACTAACAATATAATTTAATATATATAAATAAATAAATAATTAACAATGAGTGTCAAGACACGATTGTGTTGACACGATAACAAAGTCGGAATAATACGAAACACGAATTTAAACACGAGTTAGTACGACACGAATAAACTCGTGGACACGAATAACACGACACGAAAGAGTCCGTGAATCATAATATTTTGAGTGGGTCAAGACACGATACGACACACATAAGATTTAGACACGACACGACACGATTGAGAGTCTAACACGACTTGCCCGAGTCGAATACGAACGTTTATGTACGATGCCCAACTCTAGACAAGATAGATAAGCATCTATCCTAGGTACAACCAAGAAGAAATATCCAAAATACCCCCAATTAGATCAATAAAAGTCAAATGATGCCATCTCCAAATATAGAAGATTCCTAAAAATGTCACTATTTAGTTGTATAATGTGATGAAATTAAATAAACTTTCTCAATAAGTGATTAATTACATACATAAACGCATGTTTAATTAATTAATAATATCCTCAAGAGAAATAAACAGCTAATTATTATTTTTAATTTTAAATATCACAAAAACGTGGAACCCACCACGGCCAGTCCTTTTACCGAAAGCTAACCCCTCACCAAACCATTAATTTTGTATAATCAAATTAAACACTCAAGTATATATTAGTCTTTTTAATTACTCAATAGATATTTTAATTAAATTAGTCGTATTTCTTACTGTTATATTATCTAGATTTGGTGAGTGAAGTTGATGTGTTGTAGTTCGGATAGTGCTTTCATGAACGTGGTAATATATAATGATGTTAATTAATTAGGTAAATTTAATCAAGTAATGTATTTATTATTGTTATTTTTAGACTAACATATGTCATGATTTAATTTAAATAATAGCGTTTTTAGTGTGAATCCAATATATGAACTCGATCTTAGATAAATTTGTTTCACTTAATTTAACCGAGGGCGGTAAATGAGTTCAACCGAGCTCAAGCTGGCTTGAACTTGAACTCGACTCGATTAAATATTTATTAGCTCGACTCAAACTCGAGCTCGACTCGAATATTTACCTACAAGCTCGGCTCGACTCGAAAATATAAATTACAATTAAATTTTCAAATATTTGTAAAGAAAAATATTTATTTTAAATTTTAGATTTTAATATTAAAATAAATTAAATAATATATATTTATTATCCGACTCCAAAAAACTCGACAAATAATCGATCAAGTATTATATGAGATCGAGCACGACTTGAACTTGGTCAAACTTAAATTTAAGTCAAACTTTGATCGAGCAGACTCACGATCGAGCAACTTGACTCATTTAGTGACTCATTTGCAGCTAACCTAGTGAATTATTTTTTACAATTTCATACTTGAAGTATACACACACAAAATTTACCTTATGACTGAGATTTGACTTAACTCCACCAAAATTTATTTTAGTAGAGAAAATGACATGACTCCCTAGTTTTTTACTTTTTTTCAATATAATTCACTTCATGGTTCTAATTCTTAAAGAGAGACTCATGTTGATTTACATGTTTTATTCATAATGTTTTATTCATTTTCTCAAACTTATTTTAATTTTTTTTTTAAATTCACCATAACTCTAATTTAACAATTGTGCACATACAATTTGAGAGAGATGCATTCAATTTGAAAAGAATCTTGAAGAAAATTACTATATATGGTGTGCATGCTTCAAAGGAAAGGACACACGAAAGAAATTGTAAAAATATCATAAATAGTGCTTACATTCTCTTTCAATGACTAGATAAATTGATATTAGCTAACGTGATTGTAAACTCTAGACCTAACTCACCTTATTAAAAGAGATAGATAGAGACATATATACTATATATTATCGTAAAAATGTGATTATTTGAGAATGAGAGGTTTAGTCAATTTAGTTATTTAGAGGAAGATGAAAACTCATTTGTCCATAATTGTCAATCTCCCGATTAAATAAATGTATATTTTTCTTTGTTAAACTAAGGAAAATATGCATATCAATTGAACAAACTAGGTGCAATATATAATATATAATATATACAGAAACAAGCAAATTACTTAAAAAAAATTGAAGATGGAGGACCCATAAGAAAAATCATTTTATTTAAGTAAAATAACCAAAAGAAGATATTAAGTGTCAAGTGTTTTGTACACTAAAAATTCCTATAATCATGTCACATGAGGTTTGATAAGATATTTTTTATTTTATTTTTTCTATTATGTTATTATTATTTTTAAAAAGGTTCATATATATTAAAAATGAAAAAGAAATCGTTTAAGCAAAACGACAAATCATAACAATAAAAATAAAAAAAATAAAAAACGGTATTCAATAAGTTATTGAGCTCGTAAATCTTCGAGAAAATGATTAACTCCCTGACAGTTTTTATTGACTTTCCTAGACGAATCTCAGAAAGCATCATAATAATAGTATTATGAATGATACGCATCGGATGACTACGATCATTAAAAATTCGACGATTTCTCTTAAACTAGATAGTGCACCAAAAAATAATTTAGATGATAACTCAAATATTTAGGTCTTCTATATCAACTGTATCAATATAAAATTTTCAGCAACTATCTAAAACTCGAGTATTACCCAATGAATCTTATTAATACTATACAAAAATTTACAAGTCACCCATAAAAATGCAAAAGTAAGTGAATTGTTGATTTAACATCTTCGATGACACGTACAATAACAATTAGTCATAATGCAACATTTTTATTTAGAATTACATCATGAATAACGCTTAATTTAAAGAATGAGATCTTGAATGAACTTTTAAAAAAAAAAAATCTAACAAAAACTATATAAAATGTCCCTCTGAATAATATAATATATTATATTATTATTATTTTAATCCTCGAATATTTTTTTAATAATTAAACATTTAAAAATCCAAATAATGTTTTTTCTATACAAAATTCTATAAAAACTCAAATACAATGGTCGGAGGTTATAGATTTTGTAAACGGATTTGGTTTGTTGTACCATTATATTCAACTGTAACAGCTGGATTGCAACCCAACACCCCCACGTCATTACCTCCCCTCTCCTATTTAAACAAACCCTCTCAATATTTCATCTCATTTCAAGTCAAAACAATCTCTTTAATTACAATATATCCAAATGGAAGGTCTTATCCCATTGGTTTACAGAGCCATAATCCAATATAGGTCAAACGGAGGAGGAGACAACAACAGATTGGTCGGATCATGGCTTAACGACTCTCCCTCAGCTTCATACATGAGACTTCCGACCGGCGACTCCGACCGGTTTCAGCCCTCATCCGATAATATCTCAATTTTCAGGTCTACTACTACAACTACAACTACTCAGATAAACATATCAACTTCTGTCCAATCTCCCATCCGCCGCCGTGTCGTTGCATGAAATGATCAGATGATGAAGTTATTACATCTTTGTGTGTGAATGTGATTTAAGTAGTTTATTCTATATTTTTCAATTCTGATATATTAATTAGGTATAAGTGTGATGGTAACCAATTTAAAAAATGGGCCGGCCACTTTATAATAATAATAATATTATAATGAAATGTAAAGTCATGTTTGTTTGTATAAATACTACTATAATTTGAGTAAAAATAAAAATGTCTGAGCCCGGGTTCGAACCGGGGACCTTTAGTGTGTGAGACTAACGTGATAACCAACTACACCACCCAGACAATTGTTTTATAAGTTTTATAGAATTATTCTAATTTTTAGCCTAACGGCAAAAGAAGGTGGATAGCCCAAGTCCCGGCCTATCTGAAGTCATGGTTCGAGCTCGCCAGACAACAAGTTCCGTTCGTCTTATTAAATTGGATTTGCGGGCTTAACCGATGATTAGTCGCACTTCGAAGAAAATGCGGAATCCAACGTTCTAATTTTTTTAAAATAATAATAATATAAAATTATATAGATTAGTGTAAATTTGAACATTTATTAATATATAATTCAAAATATTATTTTATTTAAATTAATACTTTCGTCAACTATAATATTTTTTTCAAACACAACTCAAGTTTGAAAATTGAAGGTTTCAAACATGATCATTATTAAAAGAAACTCTACCTAATAAAACAAATCTTATAACAATGGAATTTAGGAACTTAAAGAATATTATAATCATATAGAGGTATATGCTTTCACATTATGCGTAGAGAATCTCAGTTCCCAAAATCAGAGATCATCTATTCCATTCATTTTCTTAATATTAATATATGTGTTTATTTATAAAGGGATAATACTTAAATTTACCAAATAAATCTTAAATACAAGTATAATTCATTCGAAGTTTTTTTATTGTTTTGGTTTTTTAGCATGATATTTTGACATATTTTAATTATATTTTATTATTTTAATTTATAATATAACTATTTAACCAAAAATAAGTAATTATATTAATTTTTAGAAAATATTATTAAATTTAATATTGAATAAAAAAGTTTAATTTAAATAAATTAAAAGTTGGAAAGTAAAATAGTAAAAAATATTTAAATAAAAAATATATATTTTAAAAATGGGTTAATTGTAAAAGTTATACTATATTTAAGACTTATTTATTAGTACAAAGAGTAAAACCATCCACTGCCTATTTTAAATATTAATTTGAGAATGAAAACAAATACAAATTAACTTTGAGCATAAACTTTGACAGTACTCAAGGAATTTAAAATTAGTTATTCATAATATCAATTTGTTAAAATGGTTTTCTGTTCAATCCATTTTGTTAGGCGGTTTTGGTTACTTAAATAACTCACAAAAATTAAATATTATTTTACTTTCCTTTCCTCCATCGAAGTATTCAATTTATTAACAAAAAAATATTAAAATATTATATATTTAAAATTATTATTTTTTATTTTACTTTTATTTTTATATATATATATATATATAAATACCGTTTAAGTAATTAAAAACAAAAATATTAATAATTATAAAAAAATAAAATAATTTTTTTTTACTATTCACACTATTCAAATATACTATGCGGAAGAAGCACTCATGCTAACTTAAATCATTACAAGGCGTTGAGATTTGTACATTCCTTACCATTATTAAAAACTCTTCAATGTTATGACAATTGACAACTATATTCTTCATCTTAAGAAAAACATATGACTTTTATTTTTATCTTTCATGACTGGAATGATAAAAAAATGATTATAATAAACACTTAAAATATATTTATAGGTAAATAAGTAAACAGTTTAATTCGATCAGTTTTTTCACTAAAAAAATCATCTCTTTTCGAATGAGGTCCATTATAATGATCGATTTTTTAAAATATTAATCAGTCGTTGATAATTAACCATTGGTTCAATTTGGTCCATATAAGATCGGATAGCTCTATCAGATTAATCATTAAAAAATAAAAAAAATTATAATATAATAAACTATACTAATGATTTTTTTTTATCAAATATATATATATATATATATATATATAATAAAATAAACTAAAGAATGAAAAATAAATTATTTTGTAAATATAATCTTAATAAATTATATAATAAAATAACTATGTAAGTTAAAAGAATATTAATTAAATTAAAAGAAATTTAAAAAGAAATCAAATATATAAAATAATAAATATGTCTGTGAGATTCAAAATATATATACAGCTGGCTTATCTAAATTGTCAAATGATCGGATAGGTTAAATTACTGAACTGATCAGGATCGATAAGACAAATTATAAACCGATAAAAACTCGTTAAATTTATATTTACTTCGGTCTGTTTTCTTTAATTTAATTCGATTAGATTTTGCCTTTACCAATAGTGCAGTGGGTAATGATTTTAGTTTAAATATGAACAACAATAAATAATTGACAAGTAAAACTTTTAATTTCGATATTAAAGGTGGATCAAAATTAGTTTGCTTACATTTTCACTCTTTATTAATTTATTAATAGTGGGCTTTGCGTCTCTTCATGGACCATAACACGTGCGGCTTTATGTCGTAACAAAACCCTAAAGCCCACAATAGAAGAAGAACATTTTCACACGTGTGGTTACTGTCCAACCAAAAATCTCATGTGGAGAAACTGAGCAGTCTAACCAGTTGTGTTTCTTTCTCTCTCTCCTCAATCAAACGAGAGCTGCCTGAAATATCTACTGAATCATCACGAAACAGTTCACAATCTTGATTAGCTTTTTGAAGCTTCAATCTTGCTAGTGGGAACTTCTTCTGAAGTTCAATCCAATTAGTCGATATTTCATAGTACCCATTTGCTATTACTGATTCATTTGTTGTGATAATGGCTGTTTGTTCGTCGAGAATTCCATCGGCAAAACTGAAGGCTTTGCACTATGATCTTCTCCGTCCTGCTGCAAGGAATCCTAATTCATTAGTTACCTTTAATAACTTGAAGTGTTTGACTAAGAACGGACATCTTTATTGTAATCATCAGCAACCCAGGCTTATCATTTGTAGCAGTCTCAATTCAGGAGTGGAGCCGCCGATATCTGGTGCGGTGGTGGGAAATGTTTTACAGGAAGGTAATAAGGTTGAGGATGTTGACAGAGACTATGTAGAGCGAATTGATGATGGAAGCAATGGTGGCGGAGATGTTCTTGATGGTTGCAATGGGAATGGGAATGGAAAGTTTGTGGGAGGAGGAGGCGGAGGTGGTGGTGATGGCAATGGTGATGACAGTAAAGGGGGTGATGAGGAAGATAATGAGTTTGGGCCGATAATGAAATTTGAGGAGGTTATTAAGGAGGTTGAATCTCGAGGAACAAGTCTTCCAGCAGATATGTTAGAAGCTGCAAAGAGTACAGGGCTCAGAAAGCTGTTGCTTGAAAGATATTTGGATTTGCAGGTTTGAAAACTATCAATCTTTTTTACATGTTTTAGCTAAGACCTGCATTTGTAAAGGGTATTTATGACAATATTATGCTGTCTTCTCTTCCTCATTGTTTAGGGTTCATCATGGCCTGTAAGTTTTGTAATGAAATCTTGCTCAATGATTCGTGATCGAATGTTAGCCGATCCTGCTTTCCTTTTTAAAGTGGGAACAGAGGTATACCAAGCTTGCTTTCTACTCTGGCTCTCTTGAAATACCCTGTTGGATTGATTGCATTATAATTAACTGATATTTATTCTCATGCAGATCATTATTGATTCATGTTGTGCTACAATAGCAGAAGTGCAAAAGAGAGGAAAAGACTTTTGGGCTGAATTTGAATTGTATCTTGCCGATCTTTTGGTTGGATTGGTTGTTAATGTTGCTTTAGTTGGTATGCTAGCGCCTTATGCTCGTATTGGACAACCATCAGTATCCAAAGGGTTAGGGTTTCTAGGACGCATGCAATATGCTTATGGGGCACTTCCCAGCAGGTTTCTTCTTCATCCTATAACTTTTATGCTTTCAAGAGCATAGAGATGTTGTGTCTTTAATAAATTGCACTTAGTTTAGCTTAAGCTTCCCTCATTATAGCAGTGTTATATCAATTTGAGTGAATTGTCCCCCTGAACTTGGCAAGAGATTGATTTTTTTTTGTTCCAATAAATGACATTTTGCTAAATTTGACCCAGAACTTGATTTTGGTCCCTGGACAATGGATGGCTTATTTAGGATCCTGAACTCGGTTTGCAATCTTATTTGAGCAAATTATTGATGGATTTCGTTCAAATTCTATTACCATGTTGGGTTCAAGCGTAGTTGGATTAGAATTAGAATTGAAATTGGGCTCCAGCTTCAAAAATCTTAGTGTGTTTGATGATTTATAATAAGGTATTAGAATTGGATTTATAATTTCAATGGAATTGAATGCATATGATTTTTTAAGTTTCAATTATATCATTCCCATTTTGAAATTGCAAATCTTTGGGTTTTCCGAACATTAGAATTAAAATGTAATTCAATTTCAAATCTTATAAACTTTGAATTAGAATTCTAATCCCATTTCCGATTCTAATATCAATTATACACATCCAAACATACAATATTACCTAAGATCACTCTGAATTATAGGGGGTTATGCGAGCCACCCCATGAACAAAACCGGGTCACAAAAAAAAGAGAATATGCCAGAGTTTTCCTTTAGGCTATGTTTGGATTGATGTAATTAGAATTGACATTAGCCTTTTAATTCCAATTCTATAAGAATTGCAATTGAATTCTTCTGTTTGGAGAAGTTTTACAATTGTAATTCCAAAGTATAAATGGTGGAATTGAAACTTATGAAATCATACATTTTAATTCCATTGGAAAAATTGTAATTCCAAATGCAATTCCTTATTTTAAGGGATCAAACAAAGGGTTTGGAATTGGACCCCCAATTCCAATTCTATTTCCATTTTGTTTGAACCAACATACATAGCCTTCATATTTTTCTGATATGGCATTCAACATGTATGACATGCTTTGACATGTTCCTAAAGAAAGAAAACTTGATCTCATATAATCCAATAGAATCCATCATAATATGTCAAATGGGTTATCAATTCTGTGCCAAGTACAGTGGCCTAAATCAGCCAACTAAAATTGAGGTGCCAATATACTTATTGGGAATTTTACTGTCCATCTTCTTCTGTATAGATTTTAGTTCATATTTTAATTTCCATTGTCTTAAATTATTCACTCCCTTCCCTTCCACTGTAGTGTATTCGAGGCTGAAAGACCTGGTTGTAGATTCTCTTCGAAGCAAAGAATGGCAACTTACTTTTTTAAGGTACTATACATTTTGAGATGTTCTAGATACTTTTTAACATTTTTATAGCATTAACCATAATCCATCCTGTGAAATTTACCTATTGTTTTCTTAACAAATCATAATTCTTAACATTTAGTTATCTTTTTATTTTGTAACACATCTCTTTTTCTTTAGACAACTATGCTTTGTATGAGTTATTAGTTTATTTCATGGCATAAATCATCAAAGGATCATCTTTTCAGGGGATAATGTATGGAGTTGTTGGATTTGCTTGTGGAATAATTGGTCAAGGAATTGCAAATATGATCATGACTGCTAAGCGGTATATTATTCTCTTGTTGCTTCTCTTTTTTCTTATTGCACAATGTCAACTCTTAGAAAGATCCATTGGGCCTTGTTTGATGAAGGTTTATGTGGATTTTATCACTTTAACAATCAAATCATTAACCAAAATATTAAATTACCCTTCCTTTATTTTTTATAACATTTTAAATATTAAATACAAATGATATTTTAGTCATTTAACCCAACAAACCACATTTTCATCAAAACATATTTTTTCTCAAAAAAATAAGATTATTCAAAATACATGGTGTTCTACAATTTGATTCAGTAGTTTAAAGAAACTAGCTAAAAACCATTGTTAGATATTCAATTTTATTATACATGACAATATTTCAGAGTATTGTTTTCTGTATTCAGGAGCTTAAAGAAATCAGAGGAGGATGTTCCTGTCCCACCTCTTATCAAGAGTGCAGCTCTATGGGGTATGCTTTTTTTTTCACAACTTTGTCATTCTGGTTTTGCCATGTTTTATCAACTGATTTGTTTATTTTAGTTGACCTAACAAGAATATTAATGTAAATTGGGTAGTAACAATTGATTAATCAATTCTTGTTTTTGGGTATTGCAGGTGTTTTTCTAGCAGTTTCATCGAACACACGTTATCAAATAATAAATGGGCTAGAGCGGATAGTGGAATCCTCTCCAATGGCAAGAAAAATCCCACCTGTTGCTATGGCGTTCACAGTTGGGGTGCGTTTCGCCAACAATATTTATGGTGGAATGCAGTTTGTGGACTGGGCAAAGATGAGTGGGGTGCAATAATTTAAGGCTCTGTTTTATTATTGATGAACTCCAAATCTCATCTTAGAATAAAACCACAGCTTTGATTGAGCCATGTTTTTTTCATTGTTGTTGTACTCTGTTGTGTCATGGTAACATTAATATTTTCTAAAATATTAGCTAGTCTATTTATCATTTTGATTCTCTCTATCTCTTTTAAGTTTATTAAATTCAATGAACCATCTCTTGATTCACCTCATGATTATTATTATCCCTACCTTTTGTGATCTCTCTTTCCAACGAGAGTTTTCCTTTCTGAATTTGGTGAGAGTTCTTTAGAGAGGCCTTCATAGAGTTCAAGTAGCACTTATGACTCGACTTACTGTCCATGTTATCTCCCGTACGCCAAATTGTTCCTTTTAAGACCCACGAG